>NC_046162.1:31067137-31367137 GCF_011064425.1 Rattus rattus
CCCAGAATTACTCATTTCTGCTTGTCTTGGCTACTTTTAGATGTCACATGGCATTGAGGAAGAAACAAACAAACAACAACAAAAGAAAGAAAGAAACAATGGTCAGGGCACACTAAAGGCAATGTATGTTGCAGCCTATTCAAGACAAAGACCCTAAGCAAAAAGGATTCGTGTGGGCAGGAACCCCAAGCACAGGTCTTACAAGACACGGGCTCAGCAGCAGCCGAACACCATTAAAAACTAGAAGGTTCCCCCATTAGGTTCTGCAGAGATACACCTGATCCTTCCTGCTCAGCCCTGACAGAAATTGGCTGACCCCATTTTCTCTGCTTTGCCAAATAAGCAGGCAGCAGAATTGCAGAGAGTCTGGCATCTAGAGAGTCTTGAGATGAAAAACTGACAGCTATTGAGTGCACGGGGCAGCCCATTAGATATTCTGAGAAACCTCACACATCAATATGCAGTAACCCTGGCTGGCCCATGATGAGGTTCTGGTGAACAACATGGCCTTCCCTAAGGTGCCCTGGTGGCTTCTTGTCTACAGGCATATGGAAGGATCAGGCTTCAGAGTTCAGCAGTAGCCAGGCTAAGAAGAGCAAATCAAACACCCTACGGTTTCTGTCTGTCTCTGCATCTCCTGCACCTCTCTGCTCTTCACGGGTAAAATGTACTTGTTGGCCCATCTGTTTTATTTTCAAAGAGACCTATGACTTTCCATGCTGAACTGGGGGATGACTCCAAAGGGGAGAAAACAAGGCTCAAAAATAACATAAGTTATGTTTGCCTGGATGGTGTGGCTTTGAGAAGTGAGATTTCTGTCCATGGGTTGCTTGTTCAGAGGACTGAAAAAGACCAACAGAACGCCCATCATTTCCTGATTTCCCATTTACTGAGCAACTACTGTATGCTAAGCTGGGTTCTGGACACTTAGAAAAGATACTGCTTTCCTTCTTCCCAACTAAGACCTCACACACTAACTCACACAGGGGACCACTAAGGACATAGCACATCAGGAGCCATGATAAAAGTATAAACCAAGTAGGATGAGGCCCCAGAGAAAGGGAAAATTAATACCGTGGGGAGAAGAGTCACAGACAGACAATTGGGACATAGGGCATCTTGCGGCTCTTTTTGGTGTGTGAGCATCTCATGAGCTGTAAGCGCCATTTAAGTCTAGTGGTGACATTCATTAGATCCAACGGGATTATGCAGACAGCATCACTGAGCAAAGTGGGACCCTGCTATCCAGGTGCTCATTTATACAAGATAAAGTTCCTGCCCTGTGAGGAACAAAACAGGCATCGGTGATGGCCAGACGTAGTTATTTGGTGACATACGCGTGTGTTATGACTATTACGCTCTCACAGTCCTTGTTATCCTTCCCACATCCCTGAGTCTGTCGCACTGCCTCTGCCATGTGATCACACCTCTGAGTCTACTCTCCAGAAATGTGGAGCTCAGACAGGATCTTTATCCATCCCTGTGGACTGGACGGACTGAAATGTCGTAGAAAACAAAATTCAATAGTTCATTCACAGCTAGCTGACTCGTGCCAACCGGCTGGTGAAGAAATGTGGTGCGTGGTCTACAATGGAGTACTAGTTTGGACATGAAAAGAAATAAAGTAATGGTACCTGCTACAGTGAACCCAGACAGTATCCAAAGAAGACAGACACTGAAGGCACATCTTATGTGATGCCATTTACATACATACAGTGGGCAAAATCAGCAAATGCCAAGAAATTTAACAGATGGTAGCTTCCAAGGGGTAAAGAGAAATGGGGAAAGCTTGATGGCTGTGTATGGAGTCTCATGTCTGGATGGTTTAAAATTTCTAGAACTAGCCAATGATGATTATTGCATAACACCACCAGCTCATAGGAGACAGGGCCTGGACTCACCCTTCTTCCTGCTGACCACCAGTCTGCCTCCTCCCTTAAATCCTGCCCCAGCAGGTGGTCTTACCATCTTCTGAGCACATCAACCACTGCTTCCCCAAGCATGCAGTCCGTGTCCACCCACTGCATTTATTCTGGGTGCTATCAGTGGAAACAGGGCCTTATTAAGAAGACATGGAGGACCTCTCTGCTTTCCTGATTCTGAGAGCATTCTTAACAGCTCCAACACACGTGCACACACACACACACACGCACACACACATGCATGTACACATGCATGTGTGATTTTGCAGCAAAATGTAACGTTTATGTCATTTCCAGGAAGAGAATATCTGTGGCCCTTGGAACATGACCCTCCCTGTTTTGCTCCACAGGCATGGACTGAACAAATAGCTGGGGGACTTGTCACCACCTCCCACCCATTTGCTAGGGGGTGGAGCCAGAGGTATGGTTCACTGAGGTGGAAAAGGGAGGAACGCGGTCAGATAAAAACAAGCAATGTGGCAGAAATTCCCCAGGACCTCTTCTAGACACCCCGGGTCTAGATGGAGCCTAGAAAATATAAAGTCATAAACTGAAACCTCTGGTTCAACTATGAATTTTATTTTTGAAACAGTTGGCACAGATTCATTGTACAAGAGAAGAGGTTTCCTAATAATGCTTTCAATCAAGTGCATCATATTCTCGACCTGATCCAACCATACTCTCTCCTCCATGTTCTCCAGCTAGTTCTCTTCCTGCTTCCTGCTATCCTCCTCCTCCCCAAATCATCCCTTGTCTCCTTTCATGCTGAGGTCACGTGTGTGTAGCATAAACACATGTAGAGAGAGAAAACAGCATGGTTGGTCTTTCTAAGCCTAACTTACCTTGCTTATGCAGTAATACCCAGGTCCACCCATCTTCCTGCAGAGCACACGATGCCATCCTTTATGGATGAACACAACTCGATCCCGTCCGTGCACATGCTGACTTTTCTTCTCTTCCTTGTGCACATATAGGCATATGTCTGTGCATGTAAGCATGCATGCATGTGGCATTGTGTGCACATGGAGGGCAGGTGTTACTGTTTACTTTCTATCTTGTTTGAGACAGAGTCTCTTGTCATTTGGCCTATGATCTTCTAGCGTGTTTCCTCTCTGCCTTCCATCTCATAGGTTCACTGGGACTATATACATTTTAGATACACAGTATCATGTGCAGCTCAGGTTCTGGAGGTCCAGACTTAGGTCCTCGCACTCTCGCGCTAAGCACTTTATCCAGTGAGCTGTTTCCCCAGCTCCTCCTTTTCTGTGTTTAACCCATTGATGGGTTTGTAAGCTGAATCCATAACTTGCTGTATTATAACGCTGCTGCACAGCAGCAATTCCTGCTGTTGACTTACAATAATAGCAGATCATGAGTTAAGGACCATGGGTGTGCATACAGTCCCTGCCTTCAGGCTACTTGTAGTAAATGTTTGGGTGAGTGGCTGCAAGTGATGAGCCTTAAATGCATGACTGTGCGTGTGAACTGTCCATGGAATCGGTAGTGTCACCCTCCCGGGAGCACTCAGTACGGTACAGCAAATAATCCCATTACATAGTGGATGGAGCCATGGTATTTTCCAGCGCTGGATGCCCAAGATTACACTCAGTAAATTCTGAGCATGAGTAAACACACTGGAGGCCGTAGCATTTCTTTTAAAAAGAAATTACATATTATGTGTATGTACATGTGGGAAACTTGCAAAAGTCAGTTCTCCTTTCCACCATGTGGGTCCCAAGGATCAAACTCAAGATCGGAAGGTTTGGCAGTAGATGCCGTCTCACCAGCCCACACTGCACTTGTGTCTGAGATGGTTAGCACAGTGGGCTCCATAGATGTCATAGCCTTTAAATGACAGATTGTTATCTTAATCAACAGGAGGCAAATAAGGAGGGTCCGTGGGGTGGAGAAAGCTGAGAAGGTAAAGGCATATGTTAGACAGGGGTTCATCAATAGTTGTCTATGACATGATATGGATTTTGATCTCTTAGTTCCCTGTATGGAATGTGAACCCTTGTTAAGTATAACAAAGGCATTTGTTTTGAGGTCCATTCCCTGTAAGCAGCTAATAACTGATGATGATGATGATGATGATGATGATGATGATGATGATGATGATGATGATGATAAGGTGGTGGTGATGGTGGTGGTGGTGGTGGTGGTGGTGGTGGTGGTGGTGGTGGTGGTGGTGGTGGTGGTGGTGGTGGTGGTGGTGGTAGCGGCGGCAGAAGCATCAGTTTCCATTCGCTGGGCATTTTAGTAGCTAAACAATCGCAGTGCCAAGTTAAGCACTTAGGATACTTAGCACATGTTTTGGTCTTTCTTGTAACAGATGTGATTCCTTTCTGAGTAGTTAGGTACACACATTTTTCAGGGTACAAGGTCTCCCAAAATTGAATCCAATCTCAGGTCCTGGAGAGAATCATGAGACCCAAGTCTAGGCCAACAGGAATATCAGACCTGTCTCAATATTAAGCTCAACACTTACTTAGAAACAGACATGTGACCCATCAGAGCCATTGATAACGACTTTCTCATGGAACAGAAATAAGGGTTGTGGCAACAGCTGCCACTTACTTTGAGGCACAAAGCTATGATAACATTTTCTGAGCCTAGGGTCAGCTTTATTCCTAGGTTTCTGCCTTTGAAGGAACAGTAACAGATAGATGTTTTGGACCCAGTTTTCCATTATTTTTAACTTGGGGGCATTCCCATTAATATAAACATGTGAGTGTATCAGTTAATCCTCACAAAAATGCCATGAGTCAGATATTTTTTGTCACAGATATAAAACCCTCTTCTAGATAAGAAACTGACTTGGCCTCCCCTGCTGGCAGGGGCAGAGTGTCAACCCAGACAGAACGCCTTCCAGAGCCAGTGTGCCCACACACCACACCAGCTGCCTAGAGTCTAGCTCTACCCTTCCGAAACAGGACTCTCCAGGAGCCTAAAATAAGTCTTTTCACTCAAAATACTTCTGAAAGCTTAAAATACCTTAAAGGGTGTAAATCTTTCTCAAGCACCTTCGGGTTGGTAATGAGCCCTTTTTGGCTTCAGTCGTCTCCCTGAAAAGAATAATTTAAGCAATAAAAATGTCTTTCCCCAAGTCATACTTCAACTGCTGATACTTCACTTTTCCCTGGAATTACAGATAAAAATAACAAGGTGCAAACGCAATGACTACGGGCTATTGGCTATGGGAAGAAGGCAGAAAAGACGAGATCCTAACCACATGTTTTCTGTGTTGATGTTCGAGAAGTGGGTTGCTTGCTTGTTGGTTGGTTGGTTGGTTGGGAGGTGGGTTGAGAAGGAGACACGATGTAACTCAGAATGGCTTCGAACGTAGCTTATTGCGTATCAGGACCATAGAGGCAGACCTCTACAGCCAGCAAATACAGTTGGACTCAGAGCTGACGCCATCACATAATAGGGTCTTGTTTTGTTTTTGTTTGGTTGTTGGTTGGTTTAGTTTGGTTTGGTTTGTTCATTCGTTTATTTGTTTTATAGTGCTGAGGGCTGAATTGGGGTCTTTGCACATTCTAGGAAAGCATTCTGTCTGCGATCCGTACATATCCCCGGCCTGTCCGTGAAGTTTTCGGTCAGCACCTCACAGTCATTTCAGAAAACAAACGACGAGGTGGATTTAATACGCTTTTGCCCACTGCATACAAGCTCAGACTGGTGGCATGGTGAGCCACAGCTGCTCCATTTGAAAGCTCGGGAAATTAAAAACTAAAATATAAAATACTAGCTAGCAGGACAGTTTGACATGTACACCTCATCTGGGCAATTTTCAGTCTTTGTTCAGCTTCCTTACAATTTCCCAGAGGCCCCGGAGCTCGTTGATGAAGAAATAAGTAGCAGCAATCTTGAGATGGAGTGAAATCAAGGAGACTGTGCCAGGCTAGAGGGACTGTCAGACCTCCTGGAGGCTCAAGGAGTGGGGAAGGCACACTCCAGCCTTGGATATTACTCAGAGTCATCATTTCAGTGGATGGAAAGAGCCTGGAGCCGGGATTTCTAGTTCCAATTGCCATTAAACTGAGTCTCAGCCTGACCATGACAAAATGACACGCTGAAACCATATGGTTTTAGCTGGATTCGGTTTAAAAAGTAAAGAAAGCATATAGTGTTAAGGAATGAAGGAATGTACTAGAAACGGAAGGATGGAAGCCAAACTTTACCCTTTCGATTTGCTACTACTGTGGCTTGGATACTACTGAACTCGGCAAGCTTCCTTTATGTATCTAAAGTTTAAAACCTAAAGGCTGGAGCGGTGGCTCAGAGGCTAAGAACACCTACTGCCCGAGCAGAGGACTGGAGTGTTTTTCCCAGCACCCATATCAAGTGACTTACAGCCACCTGGAAGCTTGGCTCCATGGGATTAGAAGCCCCTTCTAGGTTCACAGATGCCCACATACATGTTCACACACACACACACACACACACACACACACACACACACACACACATATACACATACACATACAAATATATACAAATAAAAAATCATGGCTAAATGAATTCCTTCCCAAGGCAAGGATCTCTGCTCAGTATTAAAAGGAACAGCAAAGATTGGCCCTCACTGCTTTTATACACACTATTAATACATTCTAAATTTGCATGTAATTAGATAATACAGTCCCCTCCAAGAAAAAAACTCACTAAAAAGCTTCCTGAGAAATCTTGGCAATAGCAATCTGGCTATGAGCAGTAATCATTTTGGTGTTTGCGATACTCTTATTAAAAGTATAGGGCTATGAAGATACACGAACATTCCCTTACACATATTAATAATACAGACTCAGACTCTTGGTTTGAATGAATTGAAAACATTGGTGCCAGCAGCTGAACAGGTGCCACTGAGACTCCAGCAATGCTGCTACCCTTTGCCATTTTTATGACACCCTTCCTCACTGTAAGAAGCAGATGCCCCAGTTTCAAACTATGTCAATGGCTACTGTCACTCAAAAACCACTCACTATCATTCGACTTGGCCAAGTGAATGTATAATGTCACACAGGTCTGCAGTGAAATCATAATTCCAGCAAGTTCAGACCGAATAACATCAGCCTACCCAGAAATCTTTGGTTTTTACCAAACAGAATTAAATTCCCTGAAGATTAAACAATTGGCTCTCTCTTTTTTCACTCGATTTCATGACCTCTGTATGGCATAATTTCCAAAGGAGACTCTTCTTCCTACTTAATTTATACATTCTTAATTCTTCAGTCTTTATAAGTCAACATCTCTCCATGACGTCATTGGGACACTTAATGCTTACCTGTTCATCTTGGTGGCTATCTCAGAAAGTCACATGGGTGTCACGATAGAGTGGAAAGAACCAGAAAGTAAATTTCAGTACATGTGGGTCCCCCACCCAAGCCCAGAGTTCTCCCCCTTAGCAATGCTCAGATGGTCCTGAAGTTTCAACCAACCATGGCAATGTGGCATATAGATTCCTCCCCAAAAAGGGACCTGCCATCCAGATGCAAGGGAGGCAGTCGGCTGGAAGCCTGAAGTTCCAGAACCTTCAACACACATTTGGGTTTTGAGCTGAGTCTTTGGTTTTCTGAAGTAGAGCCCAGACAATGGCCAAATGTTACGAAGTCTCTAAGACCCAGTTGGGACCGCTCTAACAAAGAGGTTCCATCTCTGTTGGTTGTACTTGGAAGTCCAAGGATGTCGCTCACAAGATCCTCCTCCTTCCCTCTTTCCTTGCTGAGGCCTTGATGACATTTAAGTGACACCATGTTACTTCCTTTTCCTTCTTTGCCAGAATTCCATGTCCTAATGCCGCTGTCTTAACTTTCTACAACCTATTTACTCTTCTGCTAAAGCAAGTGGTCTCATTATCATCAGGAAGGGGAGAAACTCTAAAGAGCTAGAGGAGACAGCAGGATAGTATTTTGAGACATGAACAAAAAGTCCTCCCTTCCCTGGTCCTTCATCCCATCTGAATGCTGCACCCCCTCTGCAGTCATTTCCCACACATCTTCAGATGTTCTTTGCCTCTGGAGACGGGAGAGGGCATAGGAGTAGAGAAACCACTTGCGTTTCTAAGGTACACCTTATGAGTCATAAAGAGACAGGCTGTTTTGATGTTTAAACATCTAAATTCTGAACTACCAGAAAGAGTGTATAACTTAAAAACAGACTTTAAAGAGAAACTGCTCTACCTAAGGATCTACCTGGGGCTGTGATGGGGGAAAGGAGGATTAGATAGGGGAGGACAGGAGCCTAGCACTTTGCAAAGACTAGACCTGAAGGGACCACCTGAGAGTGATAGGCAGTGTCATTGTCATAAAGGTAAGTCACCTGACTGCACACAAGAAAATACTAACCTTCTCTCATCCCCTGAGATCTTGAAAGAACCAAACAGGTAACAACTGACTTCCAGTACATGACTGGTGCCATGCAACTTCCTGAGTCATGTTTGTTGTGTGACAGAAACAAGAAGAAACAGTTCTCCTGGTACTACACTTCTGCTTCATCTCCATTCAGCTCAGCCAACGTGAAGCCTTTCTGTCAACAGGGTGACGCAGTCTTCATTAGCCCACAGCTTCCTGAGATAAAGAAACCTAAATACCAAGAGAAACCGTGCTTGGGTACTGACAGTGTGAAAAGGAAAGCGGCCCCCCACCCCCAAAGGAAGACCGTGGGAAAACAGAACTGGGACAGCAAATGCCTTTTCTATATAACTCTGTAGGGAAGCTTGTGCCAAGCCACAACTCATTTACAATTCTCTGAGCTAAGAAACAGCCATCCCATTTACACACAAAGATACAGGGGCTGAAAGGAGCCAGCAACTCAACCGAACGCATTTCGCTATAAATGGGAACTGGTTGCACCCATTCATCCCTGCCACATTTTGACATTAAACTGTTCAAAGGCAAGACAAGTCTCACTCTCCTCTGCCTCCCTACTCCTCCAGGGAACACAGAGCCTGGTGCTGGACAATTCTCAGTGAGTATTTTGAGCTTTGACCAACTGATTTAAATATTTTCTCTCCTGGGGAAAAAAAGAAACTGGGATTCTCTCTCTCTCTCTCTCTCTCTCTCTCTCTCTCTCTCTCTCTCTCTTTCTCTCTCCTCTCTGCTTTTTCAACACCAAGAAACCTCCAGGTACAGGCACTCCGAGGGAGGTGGGAGGAAGAGAATGTATATCCACAGGAGAGATCATATTTCAGGTTTTTCATTCCATTTGACAGGAGCAATACTGATTAAAATCAGCTGAACATGTCACGAAAGGGTAACTGGGTTCTTTTTTATCCCCCCCTGTGCAGAGGCAGCTGCAACTGTATTTCGGGAGCTAACTCTTCATGCATAAAATTACTAATAGACACCATCTATCTGATGAATGTCTTCTCCTTAATAATTTATATCACTTGATCTATTTTCAAAGGTTAGTCTTACATTAAAATTACAATTCTGAATAGGTCAGGCTGTTATTTAAGGATAAATTATTTCACCTCTTCATGTTAGTGTTGTGTTTAGATAATGACAAGATTATTTCCAGCCCCCAAGGAGATCATGAAGGCAATTGCCTGCTTGGCCTGACCCCTCACCCCTGAAGCATACTCCTTGATTCCTCCTGACTCTATGTAGGTCACCAGCCGCCACATTTTAAGATACTTTATTCCCACCTTTGCCCTCGTTAGTTCTTGACATTTTTTTTCATCTCATTATCCATATCTCCCAATGCCCCCTGTCCATCCTCCAAAAACATTCTTGGACCCCTTTATCATGAGTGGAGAGCACAGATCTCCACACGTAGGCCATCCCTTTGCACCAATGCAGACCTTCAGAGAAGGTTTACAATGTCACCTCCAGCTTTACCCAGGCTACAACTCTTGACTCTTAGAAGAACCAGGAAGGCCTGAAGACAATGGAAAGAGAACTAAAGAAAAGTTAGCTTGACCTGGATAAATGTTAAATAGTGAAAGATCTTTCTCAAGCCCACCTCAAGGCATTATTGCAAAGATCAACTGAGAGAGTTTTGTAGCAAGAACATACAAAAACACATAGGAATATTAACACTATTTTTTCTAGTCAGCCTTAGCTGTTGACTTGACACAGTCTACAGTCATCTGAGAGAAGAACCCTCCATTGAAGAATTGACTAGATGAGATTTGCCTGTGGGAATGACTGTGGGAGACTGTCTTGATTGCCAATTAATGTAGGAGGGCAGCCACTATGGGTGGCACCATCCCTTAGCTAAGAAAGCTAGCTAAGTATGAGCTTGAGGGTGAGCCAGCAAGGAGCTTCCCTCCTTGGTTTCTGCTTCAAGCTCCTGCCTTAATTGTTTCCTGACTTCTCTCCTGTCCTGATAGTCTGGAAACTGGAAGTGTAAAACCAAGCTGAACCTTTTCTCCCACAGGTCAAAGCCTGTTGCTACAGCAACAGGATGAGACTAAAATGGTGGTGTGATCCTGAGAATACTGAGGACAGACTGAATATAGCATTTGTATCTGAGAAAGTGCAAACCACACAGGGCCTGTCATGAGCACATTCACAAGCAGTTGAGAAGATCCTGGCATTGGTTTCTTTAACAGATAATTCCAGTTGTGCAAAGTCATGAAGTATGGGTGTTTTAAAAGACAGGTTGAAGTAATGTGCAGAGAACTCAACTGATACTCCAAAGCACTTAGTTGTAAATGTACTCAGGAGGGAGATAAGTTCCCGCTGCTTTATGGCGGGAAGGTTTTTTTATTGGCAATTTTATGTAATTGTGAGGTTGGAAGCATGGTGAGGCTGAAAGTTTGCTTTATTTCCAACAAGGAGCCTCAGTTGCTTTCCACCTTGAAGACACCCTCTGGAAACACCAGCCACCACCTTCCATTTGTGGGGTGAAGATTCTCTCTGGAGGAGCTAAGAGATGGGGGAAGTTCTTCAAAAGGAAAAGAAATTCTCTGTGGCTTTCTTAGGCCTGTTGTCATGCACCTAACACCCATTGCTCCAGCCCAGGCTTCCTAGTGTTCTCTAGGCAATTAATGTGAAGATCCCTCAGGCCCAGTTAAAGAAAGAAACATTTTCACTGTGTTCAGTGACAGTAAGTGAAACACTGAAATCCTTCCTTGGAGGTCCAAGCAAGGTATGGGCCTCACTGTTCCTTTGCATAAGGTTCATGTACCATTCTCATGCCCTCCCAGCATCGTCCATCTTGTCTCCTGTGCATCTGCCTCCATCCCCTTTCTCAAAACTGACTCTTTTACTCCTTCATGAATGGAGCAAAAGATGCTGGCAGCCCAGATCCCCGAACTAACTGGCTCAAGCTTAAATAAATAGCAGAAAATTAGCCTCATAGCCACAGGGTCAGGGGTCTGTTATCCTTGTCAGTTGGGTCACTGTGTGAAAACGTAACTATCAGGACCTCCTGAGTTGTCATCAGAAAAGGGTCATAAACAACATGGGTATTGTAATGTGTGTTTAATGGACTAGGAGTTATAAGGATAGATTTTTAACTCCTATAGACTAGACCAAATATTTACTAAAATGTTAACAAATATGACTTACTTTCTCTTCTTTCCTAATGGAGTCAAGAGGTGCATGTTGATTCCCAATTCAAAAACTGGCCTCCACGAAAACCAAGAGGCCTGGGGTGGAGTTAATTCACAGAGTCTTCTCTGTCTATCCTTACTATTTCTCTCCATTTATCCAGGACTAGAAGACAAGACTGTGAAAACTTGAAACAGTCATTTAAGGTCAGAGTAGGCTTGAAACAGTTGTCTAAGGTCAGTGTAGGCTTGAAACACTCACCTTAATATTTCTTCCAGGTTCGAAAGCCAAGGGTAGAGTCTAAAGGCATCACCATGACTGAAATCACAGTCACACAACATGAATGGGTTTAGCTAAATGTCAGGTGACCTACTGATGAACTATTACAGTGTCCCTTTCCATCAAAGAACCTTCTCAAAGTATTACCTCCTAATTAGGCATGGTGACACACACCTATAATCTGGTACGTGGAAGCTTGCAGCTGAAGGACCAGAGATTTAAGGTCACCTCTGCCTATGTAGTAGGAGCTTGTCTCAAAAAAGCTTCCCAAATCATTTGGTTAAACAAGCCAAAATTAATCCCTTCCCTTGTTACAGCTGATAAAAATCAAGCTCAAAAGGATGAAATTGGTTTTCCAAAGTCACTTGACCAGTAAATGATAAAATCAATACACATGACATACATCTTTAATCTTATGACCCAGTTGGGTTTGTCATATATTAGTTTGCTTCCAGATCAAGCAACTTCTTCATGGTTCCATTCACAGCAACTATCCACCTTCTTCATTGTGCTCTGTTTTCTGGAGAGATGACTTCATCAGTTAAGTTGAATGAATCGCTTGCCCTCTAATTTCCAGTTGAATCGAATAAAGAAAAAAAAAAGGCACCACTAAGAAATGACACAGTGTGAGGTCAGAGTATTTTCTGGAGTCCTTCTTGCAGAATCAATCAAAGGCCACCAACATAGAGAGGTCCAAAGAAGAAGACATAGATTAGTAACTACCCCAGTTGTCATCAGAGAGGCCAGCAACTGATGGCAACAGATTCAGAGAGCCACAGTGAACCAGAGAAGAGCAGAGCCAGAGGAACCCCTAAGAGGAGGAGGAGAATGTAGGAGTCAGAGGTGTTAAAGACATCGTGAGAGCACAGCCCAAAGAATCAACTTCGCAGGGCTTATACATGGATTCTGAAGTGACAATCATGGGCCCTAAGTGTATGTGTGGACCCTCTGTATATGTGTCTGTGTAGCCTGTTTTTGTTTTTGTTGTTGCTGTTGTTGTTGTTGTTGTTGTTGCTGTTGCTGTTGGACTCCAATAAAGGGATTGGTGAGAGTGTCTCTGAGTCTTTTGCCTGCTCTTGGGACCAGTTTTCTCCTACTGGGTTGCCTTGTATAGCTCTTATATGAGAATTTGTGCCTTATTTTATTGTAACTTGTTATGCTATGTTGGATTAATATTCCTGGAAATCCTGCTCTTGTTTTGAAGGGGGGAGGGGGAAGAGTAGATCTGAAGAGATTAAGGGGTGAGGAGAATTGGGAAGAATAGAAGGAGGAGATGCTGCTGTTGGAATATAATTTATGAGAGAAGAATAAAAGAAAAAACTACTCTTATGTTTAATAGATATCATGAAACTTGCTATATACTGCAAACAGAAAAACTAAAGAATATTTGTTATAATTTAAAGGAGAGAAAATAAAAGGAGGAGGAGGAAAAGAAGGGAAAGGAAGGAAGAAGGAGGAGGAGAAGGAGGAGGAGGAGGAGGAGGAGGAAGGAAGAAGAAGAAGAAGAAGAAGAAGAAGAAGAAGAAGAAGAAGAAGAAGAAGAAGAAGAAGAAGAAGAAGAAGAAGAAGAAGAAGAAGACGACAATGATGACGCACTTAAAATACCTGCCTATTTCCAGGGACATGGAGATGGGGAGAAACCAGGACTATGAAAAAGAAAGCTAATGAAAAAACAAAAACAGAGAGCACTTGGTAAATTGGAGACAGATGAACGAAATTGTATAGATATACCAATTCATATGGCCTATGTGCAGACAGAAATTACACCTGTCTCTTAGTTAACTGTTAATTTTATGACATTTATTTTGGGTAAGACCAAAGATACAGAGCAATATATTTGAAGTCAAGTCTTTTAATGCATGAGTATAGAGAAAAACTTTAAGTGGGTCACCATATTCCTCTCTTTTCACCCAGATATACATACATAACAAGTACATTCCCTATGCAAATGACTCTGGATTGCTATTTTGGTGTTTACTGATCCCTGTCAACCAACTGTGCTCAAAACACTCGCAACATCTCTGCCCTAAATGAAGAACAACGTACTCAATCAGAACAGCTTTCCTATGTCTCCTGAAGCTCCCGAGGGCTCACACAGAGCTGGGGACATGGCAGCCATTCAGAAAATGTTTGTGGATAAAAATAAATGTCTGCAAGACTTTGGAAAGTGCTGGAACAATGGAATCAAATCAGAGGAAGGGGGGAAAAAATGAAAGGTTGAAAGAGCCCTTAGAGAGGAAAGTGCAGATTGCTTCTGCATTTGGGTTCCTTTCCTGTGTGCTCACCTCTGTGGGAACAGCAGCCTCCCTGGGAGCATCCACTTCCTCCTGGAGTCCAACATACATGGGTGCTTGCTTCCCTCCTTCTGGCTGTAGATGAGCATTGCCAGGGACAGTTCAGCTGGACTCCTGAAGGAAAGCTTAACAATAGAAGAAAACAAGTTCTAAATTATTCTCCAAGGAGGGCACAGCATGGAACAGGAGGAAAGGGCAGCTCCTGCTGTCTGCAATTTCTCCACCCCCACCAACTCGCAAGCATGAAGAGCTGTCAGGAAACACATCTCCAGCCCTTCTTGCCAGCCTTGCACCTTAGTTTTTCCTGGGTGACTAAAAGACTCAAAAATAGTTTTTCAATTGCTGTTTCTGAGTCTCCACAAGGAATTTAGAATGTCACTGAAGGTAAAATATTCAGGCCTCCAGAAAGCAGGACAGGAAGAGATTTTTTTTTCCAGCAGCAGCAAAATGTCTTATTTTATTTTCTGTGGTATAGAGGAGAGTGGGACCCCCTACCCAATGCCCCTCCGCAAACTGCAGAAGTTTTGAACAAGTCACCTCCCAGAATGTTTCCTGACACCTTTCCTTCTCAAAATCTGAGGTTTTCCCTTCATACAAATTCAAGATTTTTCCTTTCTTAAAAAAAAAAAATCTGGAGCTTGTGTTTATAGAAAACAAGGTTAACAGAGCAGCCTTCTTACAATTTAGCATTTAACTTCGTTTTTCCTTAATTTATTTATTTTCTTACCTCAAAGGGAACAGGGTTATTAAAATGAAAGCACCATAGGGACAAAAAAATGAAGTTGATGAAAAAAAATCAGGAAAGGAAGAAGATGAGAACAAGAATCCTGAGTAGAGCTGGGCGTGCAGGTAGCACCTGGATGGTCCTGTGCCGCTTCCGGGAATGTTCTTTACACTTTGGAGATCAGAGGATGCAGCCTGCTGTAGACTAGAAGCAGAACTGCTTTATTATAGAAAGGAGAAGGACAAGGAAAGGAACCAAATCAGCTAAATCCCAATCCAAGCTCCTGCTTACGTCATCCTAAGAGGAATCACACAATTGTTCTAAATGCCTCCTCCTAGGTGTGCAAAATGGAAGGGATAGTAGCCCTGGATACTCTGTGGTTTCCTAAACCAAACTATCGGTCCAACGCAATGATACACCTCCATGTTTTTAGGCAATAATCGCCTCAGGAAAAACCTGGACAACAACCCCGCTTCCAACCATTGTATCCTACTCTTAAGTAATCTGGGAAGAAATGAGTCTATAAACAGGTGTTGCAATCCCTGGTGATAAGAACAACTGATGGGGACAAAGTAATGTAGAACAGACATGAGTACCAGTTGCCTGGATGAGTTGTCAGATTTCTCTTGTTTACTTTAAATGCAAAGAGATTGGTTGCCCGTTACTTCTATTCCAGGCAGAGACTATTCAACAGGATCTCCTCTGCCAAGGTGAATGGTGTCCCTAGATGTACGTAGCAGGAATGCGCTTACCTCTAAGATCTAACAGAGATCAAAACAGGCTCTTTCAAAACATACAGGGAAGCCTGTAGCAGCTGGCTGAACCTCTTCTACCAAACAAACTTATTCTGTCAAGTCAATAGAGAATCTTCTGAAAAATCATATTTTTCTCCAATGAAAAAACAATCTCCAGTGAGAAAGCAAACCAAGGCACTTTAAAGTTGAGACTTCCATATATGACCCAGTCAAGGAAGAGAGGGAAAGGCATGAGATATCCTACCTTCTGGTAACCTAGGTGCCCTATTAAGAATCACATACATCATAGCAAGCCTACTATTTTGACATCTGCCCCTTAAGGTTAACACATATTACTGTGATAATGTTCTGGTGGGCATTATTTTTGAAACTCTTCCTCCGTGATTTGCTGTCTTGTTGCCTAGAACTTTCTGGTATTCTTTCTTTAAATCTCAGATCTTGCAGGAGTCCTATATTAAAAGAACTCATTATTTTCCCAAGCAAAGAAATGTTTCCCCTCTGCACTTGTCAATTTGTGATCTTGGCACCATTTTGTTTAGTAGCCAGCCACCTGAGCCAAGCCTTCTGGTCTGACTAACCTGCAGCTTCTATCTATTTAATTGGGCAAGTCAGTTGATACTGTCTCTGCTTCTTGACTATCACCACCTCTCATTTCCACCCCGAAGGCATCACTGCTGTCTTACTTGGTTATCTTTTTGCCAATCTTTCCTCCTTCCTCTAATCCAAAAAAAAAAAACAAAAACAAAAACAAAACAACAAAAAAAACAAACAAAAAAAAACTATTCTCAAAAATACTTCTCTATTCTTTTCAAAATAATGTCCTCCCTAAGAGGAAACCTCAAATTTTCTGTTGCTCTGTGCCAATTAGGTACAAATTAAAGACAACCTTTAGTCTTGCATGAAAGGGTCTCTACAGTAATTCCCCTGGTTGTTTGATCTTCCAAGACCCTACAGCATCACTCTTTCTCAAAGTAGTTCACTGACTTGTGATGGATTTTTAAGGGTCTCCCGGAAGACCACAAACTAATCCAAAATCTACCTCTTTTCTCAAGTCTCAAGAGTGGATTATGAGGAGTGTCACTGAACATTTTAACTGAGAATTTTCTCTATATATAAAAGGATTCGGGTGGGTAGCCTTCAGGTGTAATTAACACTGTTGGGTGATTTTTTTCAGGTGTCCTAACTGGGCATCCCACGTAACAACTTGACTTAAATACAGTGTCAGAGAGCTACTATATATACTCTGCATGGGAATAAGTAAAATTCCTACAAACCAAGTTGGGGCGATGGGAGGATTATAAGATCGCCTGAATAAATAGTTCTGAATTTAAAAACAAAAGTGTGATACTATTCTAGCAATAGTCTAAATTTGTCAATCTACTAAAATACTCTACTCTCTGAATAAACATATTTTCCCATACTTTTCCTTTGTTGATTTAGATCTTTACCTAGAGTGTGTCTCTTATATCTGACTCTATTAGTACACAGATAGATAGATAGATAGATAGATAGATAGATAGATAGATAGATAGACAGACAGACAAGCATAAATAGGAGGTATTTGCATACATACATACATACATACATACATGCATCCCTCTGAGTTCATTTGAAATAAATCCCCTCTCCATCAGACAGTATGCTACCTTCAGATTTCACCCAGATGTGAAGCTGAGACTGGACCCTAAGTGTTCCTTTACACTCCGTGAAATGTGACACACAATAATCTCTCTACTAGGTGGTGACATACAGTAATCTCTCTACTCGGTGGTGACATACAGTAATCTCTCTACTAGGTGGTGACATACAGTAATCTCTCTACTAGGTGGTGACATACAATAATCTCTCTACTAGGTGGTGATGTCTTTGGGAAGAGACATTGTGCCTTTGATTTGTGCCCATTTACCTATTTGTCCCAAGGTCATTTACATGATGGGCATGCAACATTTTTCATTTGAACAACCAGATTTCATCATAGGAACATCACTCTACACTGAGTTTTCCTTGGGGGTATTGGAGTAGTTTAAATAACGTCGAAGTGCTTTGACAAATACAGCTGAATCTAGCCAGTCCATGTAGATAGTTACTAGATAAATAGTTTTATTTATTTGTTTATTTTTGAGATTATAATTTTTTTTTATTATCAATATACTGTATTTATTTTTTTTTTTTTTGTATTTTTTTTTATTAACTTGAGTATTTCTTGTGTACATTTGGCAAAACATCCCTTCCCTCCCCCTTCCTTATGGGTGTTCCTCCCCACCCCCCCCATTGCCGCCCTCCCCGACAGTCTAGTTCACTGGGGGTTCAGTCTTAGGGACCCAGGGCTTCTCCTTCCACTGGTGCTCTTACTAGGATATTCATTGCTACCTATGAGGTCAGAGTCCAGGGTCAGTCCATGTAGAGTCTTTAGGTAGTGGCTTAGTCCCTGGAAGCTCTGGTTGCTTGGCATTGTTGTACATATGGAGTCTCAAGCCCCTTCAAGCTCTTCCAGTTCATTCTCTGATTCCTTCAACGGGGGTCCCGTTCTCAGTTCAGTGGTTTGCTGCTGGCATTCGCCTCTGTATTTGCTGTATTCTGGCTGTGTCTCTCAGGTTCGATCTACATCCGGCTCCTGTCGGTCTACACTTCTTTGCTTCATCCATCTTGTCTAATTGGGTGGCTCTATATGTATGGGCCACATGTGGGGCAGGCTCTGAATGGGTGTTCCTTCAGTCTCTGTTTTAATCTTTGCCTCTCTCTTCCCTGCCAAGGGTATTCTTGTTCCCCTTTTAAAGAAGGAGTGAAGCCTTCACATTTTGATCATCCGTCTTGAGTTTCATTTGTTCTAGGCCACTAGGGTAATTCAAGCATTTGGGCTAATAGCCACTTATCAGTGAGTGCATACCATGTATGTCTTTCTGTGATTGGGTTAGCTCCTCAGAATGATATTTTCCAGTTCCAACCATTTGCCTACAATTTCATAAAGTCATTGTTTTTGATAGCTGAGTAATATTCCATTGTGTAGATGTACCACATTTTCTGTATCCATTCCTCTGTTGAAGGGCATCTGGGTTCTTTCCAGCTTCTGGCTATTATAAATAAGGCTGCGATGAACATATGGAGCACGTGTCTTTTTTATATGTTGGGGCATCTTTTGGGTATATGCCCAAGAGAGGTATAGCTGGATCCTCAGGCAGTTCAATGTCCAATTTTCTGAGAAACCTCCAGACTGATTTCCAGAATGGTTGTACCAGTCTGCAACCCCACCAACAATGGAGGAGTGTTCCTCTTTCTCCACATCCTCGCCAGCATTTGCTGTCACCTGAGTTTTTGATCTTAGCCATTCTCACTGGTGTGAGGTGAAATCTCAGGGTTGTTTTGATTTGCATTTCCCTGATGACTAAAGATGTTGAACATTTCTTTAGGTGTTTCTCAGCCATTCGGCATTCCTCAGCTGTGAATTCTTTGTTTAGCTCTGAACCCCATTTTTAATAGGGTTATTTGTCTCCCTCTTGGTCTAACTTTTTGAGTTCTTTGTATATTTTGGATATAAGGCCTCTATCTGTTGTAGGATTGGTAAAGATCTTTTTCCCAATCTGTTGGTTGCCGTTTTGTCCTGACCACAGTGTCCTTTGCCTTACAGAAGCTTTGTAGTTTTATGAGATCCCATTTGTCGATTCTTGATCTTAGAGCATAAGCCATTGGTGTTTTTGTTCAGAAATTTTTTCCAGTGCCCATGTGTTCCAGATGCTTCCCTAGTTTTTTTTCTTCTATTAGTTTGAGTGTGTCTGGTTTGATGTGGAGGTCCTTGATCCACTTGGACTTAAGCTTTGTACAGGGGTGATAAGCATGGATCGATCTGCATTCTTCTACATGTTGACCTCCAGTTGAACCAGCACCATTTGCTGAAAATGCTATCTTTTTTTCCATTGGATGGATTTGGCTCCTTTGTCAAAAATCAAGTGACCATAGGTGTGTGGGTTCATTTCTGGGTCTTCAATTCTATTCCATTGGTCTATCTGTCTGTCTCTGTACCAATTCCATGCAGTTTTTATCACAATTGCTCTGTAATACTGCTTGAGTTCAGGGATAGCGATTCCCCCAGAAGTCCTTTTATTGTTGAGCATAGTTTTAGCTATCCTGGGTTTTTTGTTATTCCAGATGAATTTGCAAATTGTTCTGTCTAACTCTTTGAAGAATTGGATTGGTATTTTGATGGGATTGCATTGAATCTGTAGATAAACTTTTGGCAGAATGGCCATTTTACTATATTAATCCTGCCAATCCATGAGCATGGGAGATCTTTCCATCTTCTGAGGTCTTCTTCAATTTCTTTCTTCAAGTCTTGAAGTTCTTGTTGTACAAATCTTTTACTTGCTTGGTTAAAAGTCACACCGGTACTTTATATTATTTGGGTCTATTATGAAGGGTGTGGTTTCCCTAATTTCTTTCTCGGCTTGTTTCTCTTTTGTGTAGAGGAAGGCTACTGATTTATTTGAGTTAATTTTATACCCAGCCACTTTGCTGAAGTTGTTTATCAGCTTTAGTAGTTCTCTAGTGGAACTTTTGGGATCACTTAAATATACTATCATATCATCTGCAAATAGTGATATTTTGACTTCTTCTTTTCCGATCTGTATCCCTTGACCTCCTTTTGTTGTCTGATTGCTCTGGCTAGAACTTCAAGAACTATATTGAATAAGTAGGGAGAGAGGGCAGCCTTGTCTAGTCCCTGATTTTTAGTGGGATTGCTTCAAGTTTCTCTCCATTTAGTTTAATGTTAGCCACTGGTTTTTGCTGTATATGGCTTTTACTATGTTTAGGTATGGGCCTTGGATTCCTATTCTTTCCAGGACTTTTATCATGAAGGGGTGTTGAATTTTGTCAAATGCTTTCTCAGCATCTAATGAAATGATCATGTGGTTTTGTTCTTTCAGTTTGTTTATATAATGGATCACGTTGATGGTTTTCCGTATATTAAACCATCCCTGCATGCCTGGGATGAAGCCTACTTGATCATGGTGGATGATTGTTTTGATGTGCTCTTGGATTCGGTTTGCCAGAATTTTGTTGAGTATTTTTTAAATGCCGATGTTCATAAGGAAATTGGTCTGAAGTTCTCTTTCTTTGTTGGGTCTTTGTGTGGTTTAGGTATAAGAGTAATTGTGGCTTCATAGAAGGAGTTCGGTAGTGCTCCATCTGTTTCAATTTTGTGGAATAGTTTGGATAATATTGGTATGAGGTCTTCTATGAAGGTCTGATAGAATTCTGCACTAAACCCGTCTGGACCTGGGCTCTTTTTGGTTGGGAGACCTTTAATGACTGCTTCTATTTCCTTAGTAGTTATGGGGTTGTTTAACTGGTTTATCTGTTCCTGATTTAACTTCGGTACCTGGTATCTGTCTAGGAAATTGTCCATTTCCTGCAGATTTTCAAGTTTTGTTGAGTATAGGCTTTTATAGTAAGATCTGATGATATTTTGAATTTCCTCTGAATCTGTAGTTATGTCTCCCTTTTCATTTCTGATTTTGTTAATTTGGACACACTCTCTGTGTCCTCTCGTTAGTCTGGCTAAGGGTTTATCTATCTTGTTGATTTTCTCAAAGAACCAACTTTTGGTTCTGTTGATTCTTTCTATGGTCCTTTTTGTTTCTACTTGGTTGATTTCGGCTCTGAGTTTGATTATTTCCTGCCTTCTACTCCTCCTGGGTGTATTTGCTTCTTTTTGTTCTAGAGCTTTTAGGTGTGCTGTCAAGCTGCTGACATATGCTCTTTCCTGTTTCTTTCTGCAGGCACTCAGCGCTATGAGTTTTCCTCTTAGCACAGCTTTCATCGTGTCCCATAAGTTTGGGTATGTTGTACCTTCATTTTCATTAAATTCTAAAAGTTTTAATTTCTTTCTTTTTTTTCTTCCTTTGACCAGGTTATCATTGAGTAGAGCATTGTTCAATTTCCACGTATATGTGGGCATTCTTCCCTTATTGTTATTGAAGACCAGCTTTAGGCCGTGGTGGTCCGATAGCACGCATGGGATTATTTCTATCTTTCTGTACCTGTTGAGGCCCGTTTTTTGACCAATTATATGGTCAATTTTGGAGAAAGTACCATGAGGAGCTGAGAAGAAGGTATATCCTTTTGCATTAGGGTAGAACGTTCTATAAATATCCGTTAAGTCCATTTGGCTCATGACTTCTCTTAGTCTGTCTACGTCTCTGTTTAATTTCTGTTTCCATGATCTGTCCATTGATGAGAGTGGGGTGTTGAAGTCTCCTACTATTATTGTGTGAGGTGCAATGTGTGTTTTGAGCTTTAGTAAGGTTTCTTTTACGTATGTAGGTGCCCTTGTATTTGGGGCATAGATATTTAGGATTGAGAGTTCATCTTGGTGGATTTTTCCTTTGATAAATATAAAGTGTCCTTCCTTATCTTTTTTGATGACTTTTAGTTGAAAATTGACTTTATTTGATATTAGAATGGCTACTCCAGCTTGCTTCTTCCGACCATTTGCCTGGAAAGTTGTTTCCAGCCTTTCACTCTGAGGTAGTGTCTGTCTTTGTCTCTGAGGTGTGTTTCCTGTAGGCAGCAGAATGCAGGGTCCTCGTTAAATATCCAGTTTGTTAATCTATGTCTTTTTATTGGGGAGTTGAGGCCATTGATGTTGAGAGATATTAAGGAATAGTGATTATTGCTTCCTGTTATATTCATACGTGGATGTGTTATGTTTGTGTGCTTTTCTTCTCTTTGTTTGGTGCCAAAACGATTAGTTTCTTGCCTCTTCTTGGGTATAGCTTGCCTCCTTATGTTGGGCTTTACCATTTATTATCCTTTGTAGTGCTGGATTTGTAGAAAGATATTGTGTAAATTTGGTTTTGTCATGGAATATCTTGGTTTCTCCATCTATGTTAATTGAGAGTTTTGCAGGATACAGTAGCCTGGGCTGGCATTTGTGTTCTCTTAGGGTCTGTATGACATCAGTCCAGGATCTTCTGGCCTTCATAGTTTCTGGCGAGAAGTCTGGTGTGATTCTGATAGGTCTGCCTTTATATGTTACTTGACCTTTTTCCCTTACTGCTTTTAATATTCTTTCCTTATTTTGTGCGTTTGGTGTTTTGACTATTATGTGACGGGAGGTGTTTCTTTTCTGGTCCAATCTATTTGGAGTTCTGTAGGCTTCTTGTATGCCTATGGGTATCTCTTTTTTTAGGTTAGGGAAGTTTTCTTCTATGATTTTGTTGAAGATATGTACTGGTCCTTTGAGCTGGGAGTCTTCACTCTCTTCTATACCTATTATCCTTAGGTTTGATCTTCTCATTGAGTCCTGGATTTCCTGTATGTTTTGGACCAGTAGCTTTTTCCGCTTTACATTATCTTTGACAGTTGAGTCAATGATTTCTATGGAATCTTCTGCTCCTGAGATTCTCTCTTCCATCTCTTGTATTCTGTTGGTAAAGCTTGTATCTACAGCTCCTTGTCTCTTCTTTTGGTTTTCTATATCCAGGGTTGTTTCCATGTGTTCTTTCTTGATTGCTTCTATTTCCATTTTTAATTCCTTCCACTGTTTGATTGTGTTTTCCTTTAATTCTTTCAGGGATTTTTGTGTCTCCTCTGTATGGGCTTCTACTTGTTTATTTATGTTTTCCTGGAATTCTTTCATGCATTTTTGTGATTCCTCTCTGTAGGCTTCTACTTGTTCTCTAAGGGAGTTCATCATGTCTTTCTTGAAGTTCTCCAGCATCATGATCAAATATGATTTTGAATCTAGATCTTGCTTTTCTGGTGTGTTTGGATATTCCATGTTTGTTTTGATGGGAGAGGTGGGCTCGATGGTGCCATGTAGTCTTGGTTTCTGTTGCTTGGGTTCTCCCTTGCCTCTAGCCATCAAATTATCTCTAGTGTTACTTTGTTCTGCTATTTCTGACAGTGGCTAAACTGTCCTATAGGCCTGTGTGTCAGGAGTGCTGTAGACCTGTTTTCCTCTCTTTCAGTCAGTTATGGGGACAGAGTGTTCTGCTTTCGGCATGTAGTTTTTCCTCCCTACAGGTCTTCAGCTGTTCCTGTGGACCTGTGCCTTGAGTTCACCACGCAGGTGACTTACAACAGAAAAGTTGGTCTTACCTGTGGCCCCGAGGCTCAAGTTCGCTCAAGGGTTCTGCCCACGGGCTCTCAGCGGTGGCAGCGACCAGGAAGATCTCGCGCTCTTCCGGGAGCCTCCGTGCACCAGGGTTCCAGATGGCCTCCGGTGTTTTCCTCTGGAATCAGTAATGTGTGCAGAGAGCAGTCTCTTCTGGTTTCGCAGGCGTGTCTGCCTCTCTGAAGGTTTAGCTCTCCCTCCCACGGGATTTGGGTGCAGAGAACTGTTTATCCGGTCTGTTTCCTTCAGGATCCGGCGGTGTCTCAGGCAGGGCTCCTGCTGCTCCTGGGCCCTCCCCCACAGGAACCCAGAGGCCTTGTACAGTTTCCTCTTGGGTCAGGGATGTGGGCAGGGGTGGGCAGTGTTGGTGGTCTCTTCCGCTCTGCAGCCTCAGGAGTGCCCACCTGACCAGGCGGTGAGGTATCTCTCCCACGGGTTCTGGGAGCAGAGAGCTGCTGCGGGCCGGGATCCGCGGGTGTGGGCCTTCCGGTACACAGGGTCGTGCCTGGTCCTAGCGGGATTCTGAGTCTGCAGTCCGGATTCCACCCGGCCAGTCACTTGCACCAGTTCAGTTCCTAGGCTGACCTTTGGCCCCGAGGCTCGAGTTCACTCGCGGGGTTCTGCCCACGGGCTCTCCGCGGTGGCAGCGACCAGGAAGATCTGCGCCGCCTCTTCCGGGAGCCTCCGTGCACCAGGGTTCCAGATGGCCTCCGGTGTTTTCCTCTGGAATCAGCAATGTGTCGAGATTATAATTTAATTGCTTTTCTCCCTTCTTTTTCTTCCCTGCAAACCCTTCCATTGGCCCCTTCCGATCCCCTTCACATGCATGGCCACATTCATATAACTGCTATTGTATGAATATACATGTTTATAAATACTTGCTCATGTTTGGGCAGTCATGTTGGTGAGATTGTATGGGTGTAGTTTCTGATACTTCCAGGAGACAGGGTCTCACAGCAATACAGTTTTCATTTTAAATTTTGTAACACATAGAATGGAAACTTTGCAGAAAACAATAGTAAGGAAGTCTAAGCCTGGGTCTCACTAAGAATGGCACTGAGTGGACCAGAAGAATCAAAGGCAGTATATAATAGAGATACGCCTGCAGCCCACATTGGCTGCAGCACTGGCCCACAGAAGTCAAGTCACAGAATCAAGTTGGTCTACCAGGAGATGAATGGATAGAAAAATACAATTTCTGTCAGACATCAAGAAAAACTATATAAATATAAATATATACTTTTCAAAAAAATCAGTGGAACTGGAGATCATCATGTTAAGCAAAACAAGCCAGGATTCTGCATATTGTCTCTGAGATGCAGAATCTAGATTTTCAAAAGACAGTGAAATGGAAAGGAAGTTGTTTGAGAAGAAGGAGTCCCAGCAAAAGGAGACGCCATGAGGTGAGAGGCCAAGTGAATATAATCCAAGTACATTCTGTACATATATGAAAACGGTACAATGAAACCCGCTCTTTTGTATTGTTAATACATAACAAATGTTTTTGTTGTTTTGTTTTTTCAAGGCAGGGTTTTTCTGTGTAGCCCTGGCTGTCCTAGAACTCACTCATCCATCCTGCTGGCCTCAAACTCAAGAAATCTGCCACGTCTGCCTCCTGAGCGCTAGGATTAAAAGTGTCTGCTGCCATCAACCAGCCTGATCAAAAGTTTTTAAAAGTATATATAATACCAAAAATCTTTCATGACATTTTCAGCAATCAGAGCATTCTCTTTCTGCCACTTAGCTCCTTGTTTCCAGCCATTTCCTCTCGTGGCCCTAGCTAGGGCTCAAAGAACAGCTCACCTCTGTTTAAAAGGAATCCCACATCCCCTGTCTCTAAGAGCTCTTCCTCCATAAAAATAGCTGGTAACTATGTCATCAAAAGTATGGCACCCTCCTCTTGTTCACAGCAACTCCTGGCATCTGTAATCTGCACTCGGCAGAATATGCATGGTAATTATCACAATCAGCTCCAGACTCAAGTAGCACAACTGCTACCTTCTGGGCTAGAGACCTTAGACAAGTCACTGACTTCTTTATCCATTGTCTCCCCCCACCCTATCTGTTACAGGAACAGAACAGTTGGGCTCTGGTTCTTACGATGGTTGCCAGGATTAAACAAGATGAAGGACTCAATCGAGCAATAGTCATCTTGTCACCCTTTATAAGATTGGTGCCAGGCCTGAGTGCAGAAGGGTCCAGAGTTCACAAGCCACCAGTGGCCCAAGCAATTGGTGTGGGCTGGCAGATGCAGCCTCCACACATGCTATTCTTGCAGTCTACAGCAAGGCAAACAGGGGAAGGCCCCTGCGCCTGCCAAAACTTGGCCTGGTAAATTATTAATGCCTACCGTGTGTTCTTTTATTCAGAAATGCCTTTGAAGTTTTCCTTCACCCTGGCCACAGGGATTTGGGGGGAGGGGAGGGTGTAAGAAAAGGAAGTACAGAAGAGGACAGGCAGTGGGCGATCAAGAAAACGGAAAATACAAAGCCATTTCTGCTACTCAGTCTGGTCTTTAGTCAATACCTATAACTTTTCATCAGGCAAGGATTCCTAGCAAGTCAAGCCCCAAAAGAGAGGGGGAGGGGGAAGGACAGAAAAGATTCAAAAGCAATTCTTAGCAACAGCCGTGGGTGCTAGACCAATAGGTCTCTCCTGGGGAGGTGACAGTTGGTGGAAACAGTCTGAGGCAGGCAGGAGTTTACCTGGGCAAGAGCAGTCAGCTTGGCCTCTCAGGGACTAATTATGAAAATATGATTATAATGGATTAGTAATCTTGTCAATCAAAGCCACCTGCCAAGTAGCACCTGGCACCGGGTGAAAATGCCACAGGACTGCAGGATATGATGGTGTGGGATTTGTATAAAATGTTCTTTCTCAAGAGGGAAGATCTCCCTGGGCCCAGAAAGAGAGCTGCAGGAGGTACTGACTGGATAGCTCTGGGGTGTCTCTATTTGAAATTCTGAGCTGCATCCCTTATCATCACCCCCTGAGAACTGGTCCAGTACTGGCTCCCTGTTTTACATAGGACCAGAAAATATTATTGATGTTTACTGTGATAGACAAAAAAAGTAGAATCTTAGATGAGATGAATGACTGGTGATACCTACCACAACCACGTTCTCTGAACACATGAAGCATATCTAGCCTGGTACCCAGAACCCAAGATCTCTATCTCAATTCATCTTTGCAAACTCCAGTATCTTAGTTAGGGTTTCTATTGTTGCAGTGAAACACTATGACCAAAAGGCAACTTGGAGAGGAGAGGATTTATTTCACTCACAGTTCCATGTAACAGGTTGTCATCAAAAGCAGCGAAGGCAGGAACTCATGCAGGGCAGTAACCTGGAGGCAGGAGTTGATGCAGAGGCCATGAAGGGGTGCTATTTATTGGCTTGCTCCCCATGTTTTGTTCACCCTGCTTTCTTACAGAATTGAGGACCACCAGCTGAGAGACAGCACACACACTCATAATGGCCTGGACTCCTCCCTCTCCATCAATCACTAATTAAGAAAATACCTTACACAAAAATCATATGGATACATATTCTCAATTGCATTTCCTTCCTTTCAGATAACTCTAGCTTGTGTCAAGTTGACATAAAACTATCCAGCATGCCCAGTGAAGAAACCACTGGCTCTCTGTCAGATGAAAATAAATTTCAACGGTGCTGATCTAACACTTTTCCATGACAACAGTGGGTCAGATGAACCCCACAATGCAATCTCACTGTCACCTGCTTTTTACCGGGCTCACATGGCCTCACACAGATTGAAATGGCAAGCACAGGGCATGCATGGGTCTACACCAGGTCCTCTGAGCATATGTTATGGCTATTTGCTTGGTGTTTTTGTGAGACTCTCAGCAGTGGGAACAGGTACATCTCTGACTCTTTTACCTGCTCTTAAGACTCTTTTCCTCCTATTGGGTTGCCTTGTCCAACCTCCATATGCGGGCTTTCACCCTGTTATATTGCATCTTGTTTCAGTCTGTTTGGCTGTCCTCTCTTAGAGGCCAGCTTTTTTCTGAAGAGGAAATGGGATGGGGTGGGGTAAAAATCTGGAAAAGAGGAGAAGTGAGGGGATGACTAAAATAAGAGGAGAGAGAGAGAAAATTGTAGTTAGGATACTGTATGAGAAAAGAATCTATTTTCAATAAAAAGGGGAAAAAACATGGTAACCTGTCCTGGTTAGTTTTGATGTCAATTTGATCCAAGCTAGAGTGGCTCAAGAAGAGGAAACCTCAATTGAAGAACTGCCTTGGTCTCAGCCTATGACCATGTCTGTAAGAGATTGTCTGGATTGATGATGGATGTGAAAGAACCCAGCCTACTGTGGGAGGGACAACCCTTAGGTGGGTCTGGAGTGAATAAAAAAGCTAGCTGAGGGAGCTTCCAAGATCTTTGCTCCAGTTCCTGCTTGAGTTCCCACCCTGGCTCCCCACTGTGATGGATTGTGACCTGGAAGTGTAAGCTGAAATAAACCCTTTCTTCTCCTAACTTGCTTTTGGTCATGGTGTTTATCACAGCAACAGTGAGAAAGCTAGAATGTGCTCCAGACCCTAAGCTCCTCCCTCTACCCTGACTGCAATCATGCAAGCTTTCTCCTGGTCACAGTGACAAAAGAAGCCACTGCAGTTCCAGAGACAGGCACTTTATCCAGCATCAGGTGGCCCATTTTCCTGTGGCTATTAATGGAGCTTTACCTGAGTCTAGTCTGGAGGAAACTTTTTGTGCTGGCATGTTAAATCCTTTGGAGGACGTGTACAAGGGAGAGATGGTTGTTCTACTTCATTGATAAAAGCATGGAATTGTACAAAACTTGGAGAAGTGGGTCGATTGCTGTATGGTAGACAGGAGTCGAGAGATCCCACACTATCTTGCTCTGGTCCTTGGGCTGAGCGTTATACCACCATCTCTCCAGTTGAAACTCACCCAAGAGAAAGTCTTGCCCAAACTACTGATCAGCTAGCTAGGCAGAGCACTCAGCCAAAGGCAGGAATCCCTGTGCTTTCTTTTCTTCTCACAGAAATGCTGTTTTAGTCACTTGTATGGAGCTATCATGGGGAAGGAAAAGTGACTTAAGGTGGGAGGGGATACAATTCCATCCCGATTCACAGAACTGTTATTAGTGAGAAAGCAACCCAGTTTTCATTCATGACTTTGATGCTAAAGCATTAGGAGGGAAGAAAACAGTGCATTCCAGCTAAGGAGTATCACAATATGAAAATTAGAGGCATCCCCAGCTAACACGAAAGAGATTGATGAAAGATATGTTTTGGTAACACCATCATTTCATCATTTCAAACACACAAAAAAAGCAATTAATAAATATGTCAGTGAAATGTGAGTTCGGCTGCCTGCCTCCTCTGCCCAGCATTAAAGCATTCAGTGTTCCCACTGTGAATGTTTAGGTGTTTTACAAAATCTCCACCACTCCCCTGGGAGCTCAGGGCTCCATTTGTGAATCTAGAGCCCGGTACCTGGAAAAGCAGATGCTCATCCTAGCCTTGCTCAGAGAAATACACTCAATAGGATCTGTTGAGTTTCTTTTCAAGTTTAACATGCCATGATACCGGAGAGAGATGGATAGAAGCAACTACATGAGGCATTCACTCCTCAGACTTACCCTCCTTCTCATTGACCTGAAAGAAACAAACCAAAAATAGAAAAATAATTTTTAAAAGGCCGATAAAATACACCAGCCTTCTGCAGTGACAGATGACACTGTCAGAAACCTGATGGTTTGCGTGAGCCACTAGGAGAAAGGATCCATACATAAAGTACACAGAGGAATAGGGAAGAAGATTCCAGAAACATTGATGGATTTGCACATTTCAAAGATCCTACCCCCAGTGTACCACCAGCTGCAGAGACAGAAGGAGAATTTCTATCAAGAGGGCTGATGCATGCATACCAGTGCTTTGACTGATAAGTAAGTGAATCCTTGGAACCAGAGGTTGAGTTTGTAAACTCAGCAGGTAAGGAAATGTCTGCAGCTCAGAAATATCCCCGAGAATCAGACCATCAACTCAGAGAATAGTATCTGCAAGGCCTTGGATATATGTCTTGCACTGGGAGCCTATTTCTCCACCTCCTCCTAAGGCTGCAATGAAGTATTTCAGGGGAGGAAACAGAAAAGAGCAGAAATCCCTGATGGCTGAATATTTCCTTTGAAATGGCCAAGTCACTCCTTACCCAGATGGCAACTTCAAAATCAAGGACATTTTTTAAGGAAAAGTCTTTGCATTCTGTAAAGATAAAATTCATGCTGTGCTGTTCCCTCAAAGGAGACAACTTGTGAGCTTCCCTCATGGTACCTAGAGAGGCTCAGAGCAGTTGTGCCTTCCTCC
Organism: Rattus rattus; assembly: GCF_011064425.1. Taxonomy (NCBI): domain Eukaryota; kingdom Metazoa; phylum Chordata; class Mammalia; order Rodentia; family Muridae; genus Rattus; species Rattus rattus. The sequence goes on from NC_046162.1 coordinate 31,097,074, forward strand.
ACCCGGTAAATGGGCACCTAGACTGGCGGAGATGAATACATGGTAAAGATACATGTCAGACTATTAAAACAGAGGACACTGAAATTTCCCTGGGAATCTCATACTGGGAGAAGAAAAGCTGGACCAACCAGAATGAGAACCCTTATTTTCAAGGACAGATTCACAACTTTCTGTAGATGGTGATGGTTCAATGGTGGGAGACTCCATCTTCCACTGGGGGCTGTTTAGCCGTACATATCTTCCTTCAGTGTATAGTCTAACCTCACTTCACGACCCTGAAGACAGATTGCAGGGGTCACTGGACCCTTTGTCCTTCTTCCCAGTGTTGCCACACTGAACAAATATTTTTTTAAAATCATGTATTCAGCTGTTTTAATTGACTTCTTAAGATTAAACTTTCCTTTTTGATGCTTGAGCTGTGACCCCAAATGTAACCAACCACAAATGTTAAGTCTCTATCTAAAAAAATTTTAAACACCTAGTCAAACACATTTTCTTTGATGGCCTTCATGAACATGGCAGGCAGGTACCCACTCCTGCATCTGTAAGACATAACAGATAAGCCTCCACCCTTGACCTGTTGCTCCTCTACCCACCATTCCACTTCATGAAACCTCGGCTGTCCCTCACAACCATTCTCAGGACTTTCTCCCCCAGAAGATTTTTTCAAATGTCTTGACCTGTTTCCACTCTGAGTTACCAGCTTAGCCCTAACACTTGTGATGGACTCCTTTGTCGAGCAATAGCCTATGTATTAACCTAACCTCTACCATATCTAGTCCTTACATACACTCATACAGTGACACCTACTGTCACCCTCAGGTTACAGATGAAGGTAACTGAGGCACAGAGACAATGTATGCCTTGTGCCTTCTATTAAGGTTACCTCACCACACACATGTCTAGGCCCGTGTATCTCAATATCTCACAACCCTAAATATTATAATAACCACCCCTTAGTTTTTCTAGTCTTCCACAGAACTTTATACTTCTATATCTGATCATTGTCTAGTGATAGAAATCTTAAAACTCTTAGCTGTCCTATATGCCCAAATTAATTGACTGTTAATCTGCGACATACACTTCTGGATCCTAGGAGTGAGGTAATATGCCAGAAAAGCCTCCCCTGAAGGAGATCCTAGGCATAAAATAGAGTGTCAGAGAGTATTGGGCCATGAATTACCTTAAACAAGCCAACTACATGTAGCCTCAGTTATATATGTGTGCATTGGTCATTTGGCTCAAAAACCCGTTCAAGTACAAACTAATAGGCAAAGTGCCAAGGTTTAGATAGCACTTCCAGGGACGTGTTATGTAACATCCCCTAAGGACAATTCCATAAGCTCATTGCCACCAATGAACTCGCAGAGTGACCACCATGAAAATTGCCTGTTGAACCATAAAAATTGCCTGTTGAATAATTCTGTATTGCTCCCTAAATATCTGGGAAACTGGATCTTATTTGGCTGACGTGTGAGACTTGAACCATCAAGGCGGACAGGGGTCTTTTCAATGCTTACCTTTACATGATAGGCAGTTAAAGCCTGTTATTTTGGATTCAATCTGACTGCTCTCTAAAATGTATCTGAAGCTCCCACATGGTGGCTTGGATGGATGTCATGATGGATGCTCTGAGAAACTAGGTGAGCAGAGGCTCTGTTTTCTTATTTTCACTTCCTGCTGGAGACAAGTATATTCATACTTTTGCATTTTTGTGTCTTTCTGATAGTTCTGTTCTTTAAAATAGCCTTCAACATAACCCTGGAAGTGTTGTCTTGTGTTCTTAAGCTCAACAAAACTGTGACTATCTCATGGGGAATATGTGTATATTGGTTAGTTTCTGTTTAAACATGAATTATAGTTCTTAGTCATGAGGTTTAACAGTAAGGGAACAACGGTATATATTAATTAAGGCATGTCGAAGAAAGGACAGTAAAATGAGGTTATACATGCTTTAATTTATAAAAAAAAATAATGTGATGGGAGAATCACATGATCCCAAGAATCTAACTCTGTATTTTCCCCTAGAAACAATGATTCAATATTCCCAAATTCAAGATGCATGGAAATTTCACAGAACATTAACTATCTTAATAATGGGAAGCCACTTTACTGTTTTGTGGCCATGCAGTAAGAAGCTATTCAAGAAACCCTCTCCCCAAGCCTGTTCTGGATGAGTTAGCTGTGATATTGCAAGTGTCACCCCCAAAATAACACAGGAGAGAAGAAAGGACTAGCAATGCTTTGCCTGCCTTTGAAAGCGGGATGGTGGGATTAGGTGATAGATACTGTTTTTCAATAAAAGCCATCGGTTTATTGTTGCTGCTGTTGTTTTTAAGTCATAGTTCAGTTAAAGCAAGGCTTCAGAATGATAAAAAAATAAGAGAACAAAGTAATTCATTGCTTAATTCTCTGTTGGTCTTCCGGTTCTCAGAAATATATTCATAAATCATTTTCTTCATCAAAAACAGACGTTCTTCATTTTACCTCGGTTTCTTGAACATGGGAAATAGTATTTCTTTCTTTGAAATAATTTGTAAAACTGCTGAACTTTTAATGTCAAACCTCACACCCAGGAAACTATGGAGGCTCCTGGGTGCACACACCCCTCCCCGAACTTTAGAACACATGACAGAGCTAGAGAGATGCTTGGCAGTTAAGAGCACCTGTTGCTCCTGCAGAGGAGCTGGGTTTAGTTTGCAACACCCACATGATGTCTCACAAACATCCATAAGTCTAGCACCAGAGACCTCACACCCTCTGCAGGCCACTCTGGGCACCTGCACACATGGGCACATTACCCACCCACCCCCATATGAACACACATAATTAAAAGTAATAAAATAAATAAAATGATGATATAATAAGCTGTGACAGGAAGCGCTGTGGTTCTTTATTTTCCTTGGAGAATTCCTCCTGTATTGAGCGTCTTGAGCCACTGAACGCATTCCTGCCTGGCTACATTTGCTTCCTTCTCCTCATCCCCCCTGATATGACAGATCACCTTTGGCTTTCTAAGGCTCATATGTGGACCCATCCCAAACTGGCATCTAAAGTCTGTTTTTAAGAACAGAAGCTTTGGAGTCGTAGGGATCCAGGACAGAATTTTAACTCAGACAAACTTTGTTGTGGGACTTGGTGTAATTTTATTTATACTTCAGGGCCTTGGTTTCCTCTACTTAGATATAGGGATTATATCTACCTTGCACAACTGTTAGAAAAACTAAATGGGCTTATGGTATCAAGGTCCTCTGAGAAGCAGGCTCTAAGACAGAATTGAAATGCAGGCTCTATATTAGGATGATGAATAATTGCCTAATATATAAAACATTTGTTTGTGGCTATAAGAAAATCAGAAATATATATTATTGCTGGTTATGTAATACTATGAATATGATCAATGTCCTGAGCCCTGCACTTAAATATAGTTGAAAATGGAAAGGTTTGTGTTATATTTTATTAAAACTTGTGTCATGAATTAGTCAAGGAAAAACACTTGTAAGATACAAAGGGTCAGATACCCAGGGTCAGCTGGGAGCATCATCAAATTCTGATACAAGTCTGAACCCAAGTGCAGAAGAGAGAAAATAATAACAGACGAGGACAGTAGCAAAGTTCTAAAGGGAATCCACCAAGGCTATTAAGCATCCACTGTCTCGGGGTTGGGGATTTAGCTCAGTGGTAGAGCGCTTGCCTAGCAAGCGCAAGGCCCTGGGTTCGGTCCTCAGCTCCGGAAAAAAAAAAAAAAGGATCCACTGTCTCCCACGAACTGGCTGTCTCAGGACCTTTCTATATTCAGTCAAGGTTGTGAGCCATCTATGGGAAGCATGCTGCTGGCAGAATGGCACTCACAGATTTCAGAGCACAGACACTGGGGACACCATTCAATTACATTCACTTTAGTTGAAGATCTGAACTGTACATTCTCATGGCTTCCATGGGGATTGTGCCTGTTAAGTTATTCATCACTCTGGAAAGAAAGAGTAAAAGCATTGCTGGTTTCCATAGGAACAATCAAAGTTACCATCACTGCCAATCATCAGTACCATGATCTTTATCTCAGAAAAGTTTGTTCCAAGGAACACAGAGTCAACTCTAATTAGATCGCTTTCATTTGCTCTAGCTGTAGTAAGTGTTGCTAATGTGATATTCATCTTGGAAGCTTGAAGAGCATTATAAACATTAGAACTGTTGCAATCTCTGGACCTCTTACAGGCACAGGAGAGCAGTGGAGTAGGATTGAAAAATAGCATGTGTCAAGCACTGTGGGTAGAACCTACACAGTGTCTTCAAACCACAAACCTTCCATCACTTGTCCATGGATAGCTCTAGCCTCCAAAGGCTTTGAGAGTGAAGCATTGCTCCTCTGTTGCCTTCTTATTCCCTTTCATCATTGACAACCCTCATAACCAGGAAAGAGAGGGGTCAGCATGAATGAACTTTCCTCTAACAAAAGTAAACCAGAAAAAATATTTCAAAGCAGGTAACCCCAGCTCACCACTCAGACTGCTGAGACTGTAGACTGCAATGTTTCGTGTAGACACTCGTGGCAATCTTTTTCTGCCTTGAGGACAAATCTGCATTTCACTTCTGTGTTCCTTTAAGAAAGGAGAATATGACACTCAATCACATATAATGGGAAAAATCATTTCTCTGTCTTCCTTTAAGGAGAAGTTAGCCATTTTTTTTTAGGCAGAGTAGATAACTCGAAGGAAAAAATAAATCGGAAAGTAGGTTTAACTGGTGCTTCTAACTTTAAGACTGTTGTCTTTCTCCAATCATTTAATTGAGCCAATAGGTGCCTCTATTTATTCCTTCAGAGAGAAGTGGATCTATGAAGAAATGGTGAAATCTCAACAAAAATGGAGGTGCAATTCTAATGCTATTCTGCATGCAAACTCAAAGTAACTGTCTTCATATTGTACTCCTACTGTCCCTTCTCCTTCTTGTAAAAGCATACCTACCTCTCTAGGGAAAGAGGTTGTGTGCACAGCACAGCCCTTGATTGGTCCAACACAGTCTATCACTCAAGCAAACTAAGGATAGTTCTTCTATAACAAGTTCATAGAGTAAAATTATTTTTAAGCCTGAATTTTACTTTACCACCTAAAGAAATAACATATGTCAGAGAGAATGAACATGCTAGGCATGAGGCCGTATGCTCAGATCAAAGGCATAACAGTGAGAAGCCAGGCATGGTCACGCATATCTATAATTGTAGCTCTTGATAGACTAAGGCAGAAGGATTATGGGTTTGAGATAAATAATGAGTTTGGGTGAGTTATGTAACAAGTTCCCAAACCAAAAAATAAAACCAAAGGTAGTGTCAAGATAAAGAGTAGACATACACTTGTAATGTTGTGGTAAGGAATATAAGGCTGAACACGGGATGTTACAGGATCCACGTGTGTAACCTACCCACTCTTCTTGGGTAAAGGGGGAAGAGTCTAAGTTGAGTTCTTTACGAGAAACAAGAATTAATGAAAAGGTAGATGAGAGATCATTTAGCACAAAAAGTTCATACAACCCCCCACCTCTAGACACACAAGTAGTTGTGCATAGCAAAATCAGAGGCTCAAAGAAATGCTGGAGTCCTGAAACAAGAGTCGGGAAGGGGAACCAGATTCTCCAAGCAAAAATGCTTGACGCCCACAAGAAAGAGCTAGAACATGCTCCTGAGAACACTGAGGGCCGCTGAAGAGGGCAACACACCATCTACTTTGTCTATTAGAAACCCTTTATGCGAGGAACCTGGACATAAAGTCAAGCTATTATAAAAATATAAGGAAAAGATGAAGGTGGCTTTCATTTAGGCATTGAAATAAAGAAGTGGAATGATTAGACACCCATTAAGGCGGTAGACCTAGCATAACCCACCACTCATCAAGTGACAGTGGAGCAAAGTCAATAATTATGCTTAAGTTTCTGGCTTAGATGGGAGTGCCGTTTTCTGAGATAAAGCAAGCTGGGGAAGAAATAGATTAAAATGAGTTAAATGCCTACGGGATTTTATGGCATGGTATCCTATTGTCAATGGTTAAAGAACGCATTGGAGTTCGAGAAAATGACCTGGGCTTAAGTTTTCAATTGATCACAACCAAGAAAATGTGTGCAGTTTGAAGATAGATATGGAACATGAAGGGTGCAAACACTTAACTGAGGGAAGTTTAGACAGAAGACAAAATAAAACTGAATTGCAAAAGGAATACCCAGAGAAAGCAGCACATTCAGGCCAAGAAAGAATAGAAATTCAGTAAAATGCTGTTCAAAGTCAGGTAAAACCAGAGCTAACAAAAATTCTTTGAATTTAAGCTCTCAGAGACAACTGTAGAAAAAGTGTTCTCCTTGAGTGCTGAAATTAAATGGATAGCTATCTATGGTGCTTGTCATATGAAGCTTACCATGAGTTAGGTAGACACTCCCCAAGACTCCTATCTCTGTGTGAGGGGTAATCAGACCTCCATCCATGCAGCTAACACAGCCCTCACATGAGGCACTGAATGAACACTTGCAGAGGGTCTAGGGAGATGGTACGGTAGATAAAGTACTTCCCGCCCAAGTGTGAGGGATTAGAGTTCAGATCACATAAAATTCAAGCAGGCGTGGCCAGTGACTACAATCCTAGCACTGAGGGAGAAAAGACAAGAGATTCCTCTAACAAACTGGCTATCCAGACTCATTAAAATAGGTGATCTCTGGGAAAAGCAAGAGATCCTTCTCTGATTAATAAAATGAAGAGCAATCAAAGAGGACATCTGATGTCTATTTCTGGCCTCCACACCCTCATGCCTCCCACGTGTGCCTGCATACGTGCAAAAACATATGCAAAAGGATGTCAACAGTAGTAGAAAATAAATGCAAACTGATATCCCATTTTTTTTACAACTTCATTTGGAAGTATCCTAAAATTAGTAGTAAGGCAGAGAAAGATGCTTACAGCTGCTCACTGGTCTTGCATAAGCCTCTGGTTTATGCCTCACCTGATTGCCAGGCATTCAATTAATCATGCCCTTGCTTCTCACCTCTACTCCTGGGTCAATAGACAAGGTCACTCCGGTCTAATTAGACTCCTAAATGAGCTCCAGGGGTAAAAGGCAGAGCCTGTGCCAAGGTCTCCATGTCATTCTCCCTTCCATCTCCTCTTGTTTAGTTGATGCTGCAAAAAAATAATTAAGCTGATTTTGCTTCTGAATATTTTTCTGGAACTTTTGATGACCTCTCACAGAGAGGATGACAACACTTCACTCAAAGAGAGCCACATCAACTTATGCCTTGTATAAGATCTATTAAGCACTACGTGGCTCACATCATGATGACCCTTCTTACAAAATTTAAATTACACATAGTTCTGCATACAATCCTCACTGGTTCCACAATGTCCAAAGGAATAATAATTAATTTTCTCCTATCTCTCATTTAATGCCTTCAATTCATTCAAATTCAGGAAAAGCAAAAATGTTTAAAGGGAGATGTATTTTGTTAACAGACTACTATCAAATTACAAAAACACATTTGTCTCTGTGATTTTACAAGATTTTAACTTACATAAAACACAAGAGAGTTTTATTATTTTTATATTTTTAAAAGAAACCTAGTGTAGTGGAAACTCCCTGGAATCTATGAGAGTGAACTTCTATAACCAAGCAAGGCTTCCAGCAGTATGACTAGGACATCAACTCAGCCACGAAACCTTCTACCTACAATTTTTCCTGCCTGCAAGAAGTGCTGGGGCAATGGTGGTACAGAACTTGTGGGGGCAGTCAACCAAAGGCTGGCCCAACTTGTGGCCTACACCACATGAGGAAGCCCATTCCTGACACTTTCAACTTGACTAGAAACAGAGGCATGACAGCCCAGAGACCCAGAATAGAACCACACACAACTAGAAAAAAAGTCAATGAAATGGTTCTTAATAATACTGTGCTATATCCATAGATCTGTAACTAGCCTAATTGTCATCACAGCGGCATCCTCCAGCAGCTGATGAGAGCAGATATAGAGACCCACAGCCAAAGCCAGGGAGCCCCATAGAAGAGGGTCAGAAATGATTGTAGGAGCCAGAGGGGTCAAAAATGCCATAATAACATAACTCATAGACTCAACTGAGTAGGGCTCACAGGGGCTCACAGAGATTGGAATAACACTCACAGACTTTGTATGGGTCTAAGCTAGGTCCTCTGCATATGCATTATGGTCGTGTAGCTTTATACGTTTGTGAGACTCCTAAGAATGGGAGTGGGGATGTCTCTGACTCTTTTACCTGCTTTGGAATCCTTTTCCTCATCTATCCTTGATGTGAAGGTTTGTGCCTGGTCTTACTGCAACTTCTTAGGCCATGTTGGGTTGATAGTCCTCTAAGTCTTGCTCTTTTCTGGAGGGAAAGGGAAGAGAAGTGGATCTATGGGAAAGAGGAGATGAGGGGATTGGAAGGAGAGAAGAAAGGGGAAACTTTACTACTTGCACCAGTTGTCTATATAGTGTCTTTTAGCTCGCAAATCTCTTCATTGCCTGTTCTATAAAAAAAGCCTGAAACTTTTAATGTTACTATTACTTGTCAGTAAAGGGTTCTGAAGACACTGCTCTAGAAATAATCTTTTGTCCTGGTTGTAGAGCATTCTCTAAGTAGGTGTTTTCACATAGCTGGTTTCCTGTGTTGGGTTCCTGGGAAAACCACTGTTCCTATTTGTGGCTTCCATGACACTCCTCACATCAAAGAATCCTAAGCATCCATCTGCTAAAGTAGAGGGCTTAGCCATTTTTGAGAGCTTTACAGTAGAATGCCTTCAAGGGAAACACCACTTTGTGACTTTCTTCCCCAGCACTACCTCCAAATGCCAGAGAGCAGATTTTTAGCCAATTCCAACAGCATATCATTATAAAACCTTCCTTACCATTTGGTAAGTAACAGCTGTTTTCCCCCAAAAAGATCAGCTGCAAGTAGAAGAGTTCCACCCCAGAATATTCAACCTCAGCCAATACTCACACATACCTGACATCCTGATCTTCTGTAGAGCTCTCTTTACTTTCAATCAATAATTGCTACAATCCCCTGAAGTAATAAAAATTTCTTTCATAAAGTTTATTTAATTATTGCTTGATAGTTTCATGTGTATACACATGTGCATATAGTATATTTGAGACATCTCTATTTACATACACTCTCTTAAACTTCTGCGATTTCTTCCAATGAAACTCTTCTAATTTTCAGAGGTGTGTGTGTGTGTGTGTGTGTGTGTGTGTGTGTGTGTGTGTGTGTGTGCGTGTGGTGTGTGTGTGTGTATACATACATGTGTTTATGTCTGTAAACCTAGTCATGAATCCATGTCTTTGTTTTTCTGTCTATCTGTCTTTATGAACAGACATTGAGAATTATATTACTTTAAGACATTAAGATTCTTACATTACTTTTCTTAATGTCTGTCCATAGAAAGAGACAAACACAGACAATGATAGAGACTCAAAATACTTAATTAAGGGTACTTATATGAGTATGGGTAGAAAGTGCTTTTTTTCAGTGGCTACACCACTGATGAAAATGACACCCTCTCCCTAATAAATAGATCTTCAAGAAGGGACGAAGCCTCTATTCGTGATGAAATGTTAAGAGGCCAATCTCAGGCAGGTCCTGTGTGGGCAACCACAGACGTTATGAATTCATGAGTACAAGACCATGTTATACCAGGAAATATATTTTTGTAACACTCTACCTCATCTTTTGTCTCTTGCACTCTTTCCATACCTTTTTCTGTGGTATTTCTCGAGCCTCAGAAGGCAGTGCTACAGATATTTCATTGAATGCTAAGAAACTCAACGGTCATTTATTGTTAACACTCTGACCAATTATGAACCTCGGGATGAACCACCACTTGCAGCTATAAGCGTCTTCTCTGACAAGGGCTAAGAGCAGCACTAATCTATACATGTACATATGATTATGAGAAGGCAGTTTAACTACTTGTGCAGTCAACAAAGCACTAGGTTTTCTAGGGCCTATGACTTCTCCATGGACTCGATCAAGTTTACAATACCAAGCAAGGGCTCCTTCCTGTAGAGCAGTCTCAGATTCAATCAGAAAGTGGTTTGTTACCCCCCGTGATAATCATGCCTCTCTTGCACACAAGTGAGTACATCTTGCCAATAGGTCAGTATGGCAGTACGCAGGGCTCACAGTTGGATAAGACTTGTTTATGGTTTCTCCCGTCCCCCATCAGCCTGCATAGCAACTTCTGACACTATGAAAATAAGCTAGTAGAGGAAAAGCTCCCAGCTCAATTTCAGCTTGATTCCTCTGTGTTCCATATCCAAAATACGTAGTTGATGGCTTCAGCAATAGGGTCCTACCGTCAAGTTTTGGTTGACAGCAATGGCAATAGCCTACATTATATGGGGCCTCTTGTCTTATATGTCAATTTATAGAGAAGTATCCTATAGTTGGCACTGGGCTTTTTACTTAATAACCTATGATTTCAAGAAGCATTCCCCACTTGGTGAATCTCTATTCTAAATAACTCTTTGTATTCTGAATAACTGAATAACTCTTTGTATTGTATTTGTGCTTTCTTACTTAAATTAATGCACAGCTGCTCTCTCTTGGCCTGTTTTTAATTATTACACCATTGCACACATGCACACACACACACAAACATACACATACACACACACTTGGTCATATCAAAAGGACAAAATTTGCAGAAACCATTTTAATGCCCCTAGAACACAATGCTTAAAAATAGTCAACCTTTTTTCTAAACTAGGGATTATTATATTGCTTTTCTTAATTCTGATAATTGACATGTAAAAGAAGTATTTCATCCTTATTATATAGACAAGGAATTGACATGTTGACAGATTAAATTTCTTACCCCAGGTCTCCTTGCCATATGGAATGTTTTAAAGAGAGTAGTGACACATCTTTTCATGTAAGAAAATGATAATTCTGACTTTTTAAAAGCTTCTTTCTTAAAAAGTGTGATTCAACCCCAGGCTGATTCAGAAACCCATAAATTCTGTTCCTGTAATACCTTCCCTCCCCAGCATCCCGTCAGTTGGCTGATGGATCTTGTAAGAGTAAAAATTACACTCAATTGAGACTTCAGGCTTGCAGTGGACCTTAGTAAAATAGCCCTTCGTGGGAACTGTGGCACTTTGCACGCTGTTGTAGTGAAAAGGCAGAGCCAAACACTGGACAGGCAAGGGAACCGATGCCTCTCAGGCAGCTTTCTGTGTTTATGTTGATGCTCAGTGTCCAAATGAGGAGGCAGCACTTTCAAAATAGAGGCCAATTAGCAGCATCAACTAACAGCTGCGTCTCTCCCACACTTGAGAAGATATTTACCTAAGATCATTCTGACTTTTTTCTCTTAGCCTTTCTTTAAAAATTCTTTTTACATGAGCCACCTGGAAAGCATTTGTTGGAGAATTTTAATGACTTATTAAATCCCAAACCATTATCAGAACAAGACTTGCATCTGCAAAGGCTTAAACGCTGTGATCTACTTTCCTCTCTAGAACTTACATGAACCTCCGAAGGGGTGATGCCAACAGACAAACAGGGGGATGCCAAACAAACTATTTTACATCAAAATCCTTCCCTGGAAAAGTAGTCACATCTTTTTTATTTCAGTTAAGTCCTGGCTTAGAACCATTTTATTTGAATCAAGGACTAGAGTGGGCTGCCAACCATGACTCCCTAGTGCCTGCTGGAAGAAATCCAACCCCACAGGCCAAAGCATGAAGTCCTTAGAGACTGATTTTGTCTTATCAGTGTCACTGTATCTTCTCCACACCCAGATGATACTCACAGGAATCACAGCAAAATTTACCAATATACTGCAATGTTTAGACATAAAGATAAATAGCCCCCTTCTCAAGCCCTACTCCTTTCCTGCCTGCTCACTATCCAGGCAAATGCTTGGCACGATCAGCAAATCTCCAAGACATGTGTTTTGGGCCAATATAAGTTCATGGTCATCAGCATTTCTGCTAATGATCTTCCTAAACCTCCTGCCAGAGTAAACTGAGAAACCTAGCAAAGAAAAGAGCACCCTCAATGCTGGCATTTATCACGGGCTTCCCAGTGCAAAGTGGGATGCCTTGTCCCATGAGGCGGGGATCATAGACCACGACCACTGTGGTCCAGCTCATGTAGCTATTGGAGGTAACTTCAGACCTCTAGGGACTTGCGCTATAAGAGGTTCTGGGTTCAACCGGAGATCAAGAAAGATCAGCTCGTAGGTTAACCACAGCTGCTAGTCAAGTACTTGGGGCTTTCTCGGCACAGAGTAGTGGTTCTCAACCATGCCAATGCTGCAACCCTGTAATGCAGTTAATGTTGTGGTGACTCCCAACCATAAAATTATTTTTCTTGCTACTTCAGAACTGTAATTTTGCTACTGTTATGAATCATAATGTAAAAAGCTGATATGCAGGATATCTGATCTGTGATCCCTGTGAAAGTGTCATTCAACCCACATGTCGAGAAACTCTGATAGAGAGGATTCTGTCAGACATTTGAGCAACAGAGTCAAGACTATAAACAAAAGCATGATCAAAAGAAGTGGTTTATTTAGCTCAGATGGTATCCTAGCTTTCAGCCTCTTTCACCTCACTAAATTTCACCTTTATCCTAGTAAGAACACCAGTGGAAGGGGAAGCCCTTAGTCCTGCCAAGACGGAACCCCCCAGTGAACGGGATTGTTGGGGGGAGGGCAGTAATGGGGGGAGGATGGGGAGGGGAACACCCATAGAGAAGGGGAGAGGGAGGGGTAAGGGGGATGTTGTCCTGGAAACCTGGAAAGGGAATAACAATCGAAATGTAAATAAGAAATACCCAATTAATAAAGATGAAAAAAATTTTTTCACCTTTATTTTCTGAGATGTTAGTTTTTTCTTATTATAAACAAAATTATTGCATGCTTAGAATAAGCCATAGTGAAAGTATATTAACATATTACAATGCTATGTATGTCAATATAATTATACTCATTTTACAGGCAAATAAATTTAATCTTTCTGTGATTCAATTTAAGTGGCATTTGAACAAGAATTCCAGAAAGAGGACTATGTTTCCTCTTTGTAGGCCTAAGGACTATATTTGACCTAGTTGGAGAGTTTTGTGTTGCTCCCTCATGGAGATATGGACTACATACATATTTCAGGCTTCATTGTAAGAGCTGGGAAACTTGAATGTCACATGTTAGCTTGTCAAGGCCTGGGATGGTTTAATGGCTTGAACATTAAGGGGAAATTCACTGGAAAGGTCTAATGCTACTTGTCAAATCAAATCCTGATGCAGGTGGGAGCATTATATAGCTCAACATAGATCAAAAAGAACAACAGTTTCTAAGACTAAACACTGACATGGAAGGTATAATAATAATATCATGATTAATTTTTAATGTGATTATTTCATGAATAATTTTGTAGCACATATTCTAGCCATATAAGAAAATGAAGGAGGTATGGGTTGCACATTTTTTTACATGTGACTATGTTATGCAGTAGTAAATGAATTTTGGATTTGTGGATATGTAAGCATTAGGGGTTTGTATAGATTATTGTGTGAGTACATATGCATACACATGTATGTAAAGGCCAGGGGTAAACTTTGGATATGATTCTTTGGAATAATCTACCTTGTTTTTTAACACAAGGTCTTTCAATGGCCTGGAATTTCTCAAGTACACTTGACTAGATGACTGAGGTGGTAGGGCATAGAACTAAGGAAAGAAGGCTATGAACATACTAGCCTTCCTCCTGTCAGGACCTTACCAGTCTTATCAGACACTGTGCTGGCTAGTCTTAGGTCAACTTAACACAAGGCAGAGCTATCTGAAAGAAGGAAATCTCAATTGAGAAAATGTCTTTAAGATACAGCTCTACTTTCTTAATTAGTGATTGATAGGGAGGGCCTAATCCACTGGGGGTGGTGGCATCCCTGGGCTGATAGTCCTGGGTTCTATAAAAAAGCCATATAAGAAGACAGGTTGAACAATCCATAGGGAGGAAGCCAGTAAACAGCATCCTTCCATAGCATCTGCATCAGCTCCTGCCTCCAGATTCCTGCCCTATGTGAGTTCCTGTCCTGAGTCCCTTACATGATGGAAGCATCCTTACACAACATGGAAACATAAATCAATTAACCCTTTCCTTCCCACATTGCTTTTGGTCATGGTGTTTCATCACAGCAACAGAATTCCTAAGTAAGACAGATAACCTGTCATCCACTCAGACTGATTTCATTTTATAATGAAATTCCAAAATTCTGCCCTAGAGTTCCATCCAACCTCACCCTTTTATCTAAGCTGCTCAGAGTGGGTTAGGCAGTTTCCCTCAAAATGTGTGTTTATCTGGAACACCAGGATGTGACATTATTTGAAAATAGGGTCTTTGCATATGAGTTTATGATTCCATCATGTAGAATAGTGAAAGTTGATCATTCTTTTTCAGTATATATACAAATCATTCCCAGAGGACCGAAACTTCAGTGTTAAATATGAAAGTTCTAGAAGAAAAGGTAGGGAATATATTTCAGGGCATAGGCTCAGGTATAGACTTTCAGAGCAGGACTCCAGTCACTGAGGCAATAACAAACAGCCAATGAAAGATCATAAAATTAAAAAGCTTCTGTACTGCAAAGGAAACTGCTAATTGGATGAAGACCAGCCTATTTAAAAATATTTCCAGCTGTACATTAGACAGGATATTGGTATCTAGAATATACAAAAAATATATATTTATATATAATCAAGTATATAAACAATCCAATTAAAAAGTAGGCTATGGAACTGAACAGAGTACTCTCAGAAGAAATACAAATGGTTAAGAAATATTTCTAAACTGTCCTTCTTTGCCATCAGAGAAATAGAAGTTAAAACTACATTGAGAATGTAGTTTTGTAGTCAGGGTAGTTAAGATGAAGAAAACAAAGACAGCAAGTGCTGGTAAGGATGTATGGAGTGAATGCCAATGGACCACTGGTGGGAGTACAGCCACTCTGGAGATTAGTGAAGCAATTTCTCAAAAGACTATAAATAGATCTACATCTGACCCAACCATACTACTCCTGGCCATATACCCAAAGGACTCTATTTCCTACCATAGAAACACATGCTCATCCATCTCCGTAACTGGTCTATTCACAACAGCTGTGACATTGAAACAGCCTGGATGCCCACCAACAGATGAGTGGAGAAAGAAAATGCCCTTACACAGAGGAACTTCATTCAGCTATAGAGGAAAAAATGAAATTAGTGAATTTTCAGGTAAACAGATGGAGCTAGAAAAGATTACACTGAGTGAATAACCCACACTTAGAAAGAAAAATGTCACAAGTTATTACTCATAAGTAGATCTTATTGTCAAGTTTCGAGATTTTATGTTTAGAATCTAGGAAGTTAGAGATTGGGGGGGGCAAGAAAGTTCTTCAGGGAAGCAAGATAGAGGAACATGGGTAATATGAAGGCCTACAGGGAATAATGGGGAGGAAGGCTAAAATAATGGGGTATGTTAGAGTAGGGCAGAGGGCTGTGAAAACTGACACTAACATGTTTGAAAAGGGCATATGAAAACCTATTTTATTGGTGACAAAATATAGAGTAAGATGACTTAAAATATTTACAGGGAATAGCATTTGGATATGTTAGGGCCAGAGGACATCTGTGTTGTAAAAATATAAAAATAATAGAAGAATTGTTGTCTTTTACCCTGCTAGGTCCTGCACCGCGATGCCCAAGGTATCTGCTAGATATCTTGGCGGAAACACATCCCAACTCCTCGGCGGCCCAGAGTCTCCTGCCGCCTCACACTTTCCTACACCCAAACCTTCACATAAAAGAACACACAACACAATAATCTTTGACCCAAAACAAGGTAACTGACCCAAATGATAAGATATAATTGCCCACTTAAACATACAAAGCCCGGAGCCATCCATCCCTGAGAACATTAATAACAACCTGTAAATACAGCTAGCGAGATCTTTACGTCAGCCTCCATACTCCTGCTACAGCTTCTCCCTCTCCTACCTCCTGTCTCTTCTTTTCCCTTCCAGTCTCCTCCTCTTCCTTCAAACTTCTCTCCCGCCCATCCTTCCTTCTCCTCCAATGACAGGCCTCCTTCTATCCTGTACCTGCCCCTCACCTGTGACATCATCCTACACATCTGATTTAATTATTTTTTTTTCTGTCCCCAAAGGTTTTCTTTTCTTTTTTGTTTTCATGTTTATTAACTTGAGGATTTCTTACTTACATTTCGATTGTTATTCCCTTTCCCGGTTTCCCGGCCAACATCCCCCTAAACCCTCCCATTCCCCTCTCTATGAGCGTTCCCCTCCCCTTCTCTATAGGTGTTCCCATCCCCATCCTCCCCCCATTACCGCCCTCCCCACAACAATCCCGTTCACTGGGGGTTCAGTCTTGGCAGGACCAAGGGCTTCCCCTTCCACTGGTGCTCTTACTAGGCTATTCATTGCTACCTATGAGGTTGGAGCCCAGGGTCAGTCCATGTATAGTCTTTGGGTGGTGGCTTAGTCCCTGGAAGCTCTTTTTGGTTGGCATTGTTGTACATATGGGATCTTAAAGCCCTTCAAACTCTTTCAGTCATTTCTAAGATTCCTTCAACAGGGGTCCCGTTCTCAGTTCAGTGGTTTAATGATGGCATTCACCTATGTATTTGCTGTATTCTGGCTGTGTCTGTCAGGAGAGATAAACATCCGGTTCCTGTTGGCCTGCACTTTTTTTGCTTCATCAATCTTATCTAGTTTGGTGGCTGTATATGTATGGGCCACATGTGGGGCAGGCTCTGAATGGGTGTTCCTTCTGCCTCTGTTCTAAACTTTGCCTCCCTATTCCCTACCAAGGGTATTCTTGTTCCCTTTTTAAAGAAGGAGTGAAGCATTCGCATTTTGTTCATCCTTCTTGAGTTTCATGTGTTCTGTGCAACTAGGGTAATTCGAGCATTTGGGCTAATAGCCACTTATCAATGAGTGCATACCATGTGTGTTTTTCTGTGATTGGGTTACCTCACTCAGGATGATATTTTCTAGTTCCATTCATTTGCCTATGAATTTCACAAAGTTGTTGTTTTGATAGCTGAGTAATATTCCATTGTGTAGATGTACCACATTTTGTGTATCCATTCTTCTGTTGAAGGGCATCTGGGTTCTTTCCAGCTTCTGGCTATTATAAATAAGGCTGCTATGAATATAGTGGATTTCCTGTATGTTTTGAACCAGTAGCTTTTTCCGTTTTACATTATCTTTGACAGTTGTGTCCATGATTTCTATGGAATCTTCTGCTCCTGAAATTCTCTCTTCTATCTCTTGTATTCTGTTGGTGATGCTTGTATCTACAGCTCCTTGTCTCTTCCTTTGGTTTTCTATATCCAGGGTTGTCTCCCTTTGTGCTTTCTTTATTGCTTTTATTTCCGTTTTTAATTCCTTCAGCTGTTTGATTGTATTTTCCTGGAATTCTTTCAGGGATTTTTGTGATTCCTCTCTATAGGCTTCTACTTGTTTATTTATGCTTTCCTGCATTTCTCTAAAGGAGTTCTTTATGTCTTTCTTTAAGTCCTCCATCATCATGATCAAATGTGATTTTAAATCTAGATCTTTCTTTTCTGGTGTGTTTGAATATTCAGTGTTTGCTTTGGTGGGAGAATTGGGCTCCGATGGTGCCACGTAGTCTTGGTTTCTGTTGCTTGGCTTCCTGCGCTTGCCTCTCGCCATCAGGTTGTCTCTGGTGTTACCTTGTTCTGCTATTTCTGACAGTGGCTAGACTGTCCTATAGGCCTGTGTGTCAGGAGTGCTGTAGACCTGTTTTCCTGTTTTCTTTCAGCCAGTTATGGGAACAGAATGTTCTCCTTTCAGGCGTGTAGTCATTCCTGTCTACTGGTCTTCAGCTGTTCCTGTGAACCTGTGTCCTGAGTCCACCAGGCAGGTCACTTGGAGCAGAAAAGTTGGTCTTACCTGTGGTCCCGCGGCTGAAGTTGCTCGTGGGGGGCTGCTTTTGAGCTCTAGGCGAGGGCAGCAACCCGGAGGGCCTGTGCCGCCTTTTCCCAGGGCCCCCGTGCACCAGGGTCCCAGATGGCATTAGGTGCTTTCCTCTGTAATCAGAAATGTGGGCAGAGTGTAGTCTCTTCTGGCTTCCCAGGCATGTCTGCCCCTCTGAAGGTTTAGCTCTCCCTCGCACGGGATTTGAGTGCAGGGAGCTTTTGATCGGGTCCCTTCAGATCTGGGCGGTGTCTGGACTGCAGGGGACCTGCCGCTTGAGTGCCAATAATTATTTTTGAATAGCTATGTACACGTATTTCATAAAACTACATAGTAGGATAAACATGATGCTTCTATAATTAACTGTTACCAACTTTTAGTACCCACGAAGCAAATATAGCAATCCTGATTAGCAAAGAATGTTCTAAAAGAGTATAATCTTGTCAGTATTGCAAACATGTCCCAAAATAAAACTCAGCATATCCTGAGAAGACTTGGTAGAAGGGAAATCATTATCAGAATATATTGTTTGAAAAAAAATATTTTCAATAGAATGAAAATCTTTAACATGTTACTTAGCTGTTATATGTTCATCTTGCCAACTGTTAATGCTCTTTCTGTAAGTCAACTTTCTTGAACTACACAACTTTCAGAGGGTTGAAATTTCAGTCTTACCTAAGAGCAGGGAGTCAAATTCTTCCCCATCTCTAACTTCAACCACATCATTGATATTTTCTAAGTCGAATTCTTGAAAGTGAAGTTGAATATTTTTCCCACTCTGTGCATTTAAATTCCATACACCTTGAAGACAATAAATAATGACAATTAATTTACAAAAAAAACAAAAAAGAAAACTTATTTTATAAGCTTTACAAATTGTGTGTGTGTGTGTGTGTGTGTGTGTGTGGTCCGTGTGCGTGCATGTGTGTGCATTTAATTAGAGTCACTCTAGACATTAGATGATATACCTCCAAGAAGCCATTAAAAGCCCAATGACAAATGTGGAATGCCTCCCCTCATGTTGTTGTTCAGAAGTGTTCAGGAGACCCCCAAAATAATACAGGCTATTGATATTGAAACTTAATGGCAAGGCCCTATTTTTGAAGATACCACATATACTGATGATAGGCGTGGTTATTTGAATAAGCATGGCCCCATAGGCACATATATTTAAGTGATTAGTAGTCCCTAGTTGGTGAAATCATTTTGAAGGGATTAGATATGGCCTTGTTAAAAAGAGGTATAATCATGGGAGTGAACTTTGAGGTTTCAAAGCCCATGCCAGGCCCCATCTTTCTTTCTCTCTGCCTCCTGCTTGAGGACCAGAATATAAGGTCTCAGCAGCTGCTCCAATGCCCTGCCTGCCTGCCACCATGCTTCTTATCATGATGATCATGGACAAACCCTCTAACACTGTGAACAAACCCCCAATCAAATGCTCTCTTCTACAAGTTGACTTGGTTGTGGTGTCATTTCACAGCAGAACATGGAGAAATCAAGATGGTATTGACCAGGAAGATAGTTCTGGAAAGTGCTATGTTGGCTGCTACAAGGAAAAGCCATCAACAGCCTTACCCACCTATGAACACTGTAAACTATAATAATGACTAGCATGGTACAACAATGGCATGAATGTTATGAGTGTGTAACCAACCCTTCTCTGGCTGTATCTAAAGCCTATTCCTCAGGCTTGGTACTTGGTATTAAATGGATATACTATCAAACTCCCCTCTGTATTAGAATTTCTATACCCAGAAATTATTGCAGCTCTCAGAACACATCAAGGAGGTTCCTTTATGCAGTAGTCAATGGTTAACATAGAAATTCACAACTGGTCCAAAGTACAGAGAATAAGCTTCAATGGTGTGCCCAGCCACAAACATGGCATCTGTATCACACGCCAATCTCAGGAAAATATATCAGAAAGATTAAGAGCCAGAGGTCAGGAAAAGCCAGATCAAAGCAGTGTCTTCTAGACATGGCAGGACTTCTGTATTCGTCAACTCATTGCAGCAGTGGTAGCTTCACAAGACCTTTAAGATCAAAGCACTCAACGTTCTTTCACAGAGTCCAGGAAGTAACTCAAAACCCTCTATGCACAATTGAGCAGCCATTGGAAGCCAATGCTTCTTGGAGGGGTGCGGGGATCAAACTTTCTTAAAGTATCATCCCTGGCATGTTGATCATGCTACAGAGGATGGCCCCACACCACGAAGTACATGGACAGCAAAAATTGAAGCTATGAGTTTGTTTGTTTGCTTGCTTGCTTGCTTTTTTAAGAGAAAAGACATGAAATTGGGAATAGAGAAGTCAGGTGCATCTGGGTGTTTAAGAGGGAGTGTGCAAGAAAATTATCAAAGCGTATAGTATAAAGTTCTCAAAGAATTAATAAAAATATTGTTTAAATTAAAGAAATAAGTCACAGAGAAATGTATATGGAGGCAAAGGCTGCACCTGTAAAGTACAAGAAATGACCAGGAATCATGGAAGCCGAAAATGAGCTGTTAGAATAATGTATCCCCAAACACAGAAGAAAGAGCAAACCCTCCCAATACCTTGATCTCAAACACCTGGCCTTTGTGAATCAGAGAGACTGGATTTCTGGTGCTTCAAACCTCTCACCTTGTGGCCCATTGTTATAGAAGCCTAGCAGACTGATACTAGACCCTTAGGCCACACATCTACGAGTTTTCCCCCTGTCTTAGTATGTGTTAGCAATTCCTGAAAGGAAAGTTATACAGCAGTGGACCCTACCTCTGAGGGAGCCTCTAATTCAATCAGCATGAAGTGGAGACAGTGGATTTGCATGTCTAACAAACTCCCAAATGATGTTGATATTGCTAGTCTGCAGACCATATTCTGAGAACTACCGTTCTATACCGCTTTCATTTGGGAACTGCATTACATCATGTCTTCTATTATATTTATAATACGTTCATAAATGCAAAGTCCATCTTCTCAGTTATCCCCTGAGTGTCATAAAAATCCACACTCTAACCTACTTTTGTTTATCCACAGGACAGAATGGTGGCTGGCATACAGCTAAACTGAATAGTGAAAACACGAGATGGGAGCACCAATTTTATGTTCTTGAATCTCGTCTATTCATTTGTAAAATGGGGTTAGCAGCATTAAACAGAAGTTTTATAAAGATTGGGGGGGAGGTGATTTGAATAAATGCCCAATACATTATCTACCTCAAAAATGCATGCAGTAAATGGTAGCTACTGTTGCTTAGTGATGATATTTACGCTTGTGCACCAAGTTGGGGTGCCTAGGTAGAATCATCTGAAACCACAGAAACACTAACAACCAAAATCCTACCCTTGAGAGAGGTCTACACAAACATTTTTAGATTGTATAAACTGTGTTAATCAGGAAGATTGCTCGCAGTGGTTTCGCAGCTCCGAAAGCCCATCACTCCTTCCTCTAACTTAAGTAGCAAGGCCTGCAAGAGCTGTTTTCATAAATCCACACTTCAAAGAGGTTGCACTCAGCTGCGCTTCTTGATTCATTACATTCGTAATAGTCACAAGGACCCTGCATTTGGGAGGAAAGCAGGAAGGGTCAAATCAGGGGACCTTGATACCAATGCAACAAATATTGAGCAGTGCTTCCCAAAACTCCTGTTACTGGGATTGAATGATAGGCAATAATTAGGAGAACTGGAGAGTGTGGTGCAGTGTGGAGTTTAGAGATGTCACTGACGCCAGCTCACTTTCAGCAGACGTTTGCTGAATATCTGCTATGTGCCAAGCAATATGCTAAATTTGGACGTGCCGAAGTGAAGAACACCATGAAAGTTTCTAGGTTGGTGAAGCTTCGATACAACGGAGCTGAAACATAGATATCCAGAGTCACAAACCAAACTGGGACAGAGTTCAAATAAAGAGGCTGCTGTGGCTGTCTCTTCTTCTTCCCTACAAGAGTCATGGCCCCTCCCACAAGTCAAATGTCCAACCTACAGATCCCTGTCCCTTTACTTACATGAAGACCTCCCTCAATGCCAACAACTAAGAACATTGAAAGGCTTCTGGTCCTCCTGCTCATTTTGCCTTTGCATCAATCTTTCCCCCACTCATCTTATTGACCAACTCGATCCCCTAAGCCCTGTCATGGAAGATTTCAGGTCCTGAAGATCACTGGGAATTCGAGCAGTTTCCTCAGGCAGTCAAGTGCTGATGATGGGAGCGAAGGGGACAGAGGGAGGGACAGAGGGAGGGAAGGGGAGAGAGGGAGAGAAAGGGAGAAGGAGGGGGAGAGAAGAGGAGGGAGAGGGAGGGGAGGGGGAGAAAGGGAGGCATGGAGTGGCAAATATATGGTCAGCAAGGGAGAAGGGAAAAGGAAGAGGTGAAAAGATTTCTGCCTATATGTGTACATGTGACTAGGGATAAAGCTACCTTCACAGAATGATACAATGTCCAAACCACCAGCTTAAAATATTCTTTCTCAAAATCATGTGTCTTATTCTGCTTCCACCCATAAAGATAGTAGATTCCACTGACTGCCAATAGCTCACGGGAACAAATGAAGACCTGTTTGTCACTTTCTCTCAAGTGTCTCCGACAGTGTAGGAAAACTCATGATATAAAGTATTCTGTCACACTTGCATGATCATCGGAGGCAGACAATAATGGAATGAACAAACACAGACAAAAAAAATCCTGAATGCACATGAAATGAGAAGTTATGTAAACTTCTGAATGAAAGTGCACCTTCATTTTTAAAGACAGCCCCTGGCCTTTACACTGGGAAGATTATACTCAAAAGAGCCACATCAAGTTGATTGGTGCCTGTCTGTAACTCCAGTACCTCACAAGGGTCAGAAGCTCAAGGCCAGTCTGACTATATAATAATCCTTAGCCTTGCCTGTGCTGCATGAGACCCTTTCTACAGGAGGGATGGAGGAAGGGAGAGGGGAAGAGGTTAAAGGAGAGCATGGGTGAGATGGGGGAGGGTAGAAAGGAGAGAGCAGGGAAAGGAGGGGAACGCTACACAAGGAAAATAAAGAGGGCAAGTGTGATGATCTAGAGTCATTCGTTTGGTTCGTACAACTTTTCATTTAAGGCTATTTATAAGAAAGCAAAAGCATTTGCATTTTTTCTTAGTCCCTTTTCTATAATTATTTAGACCTGACCTATCTTGTCAGACACCACATGAATACTGTCTATATTCCAGTCTTGCTTGTAGTTAGTAGGAATGTAATTTTGTCCCATCTCTATGGAAATTAGTATAAAGGTTCCTTCTAAACCTAAAAACAGTACTACTGTATGACCAGCTATAACACTCCTGGGTGACTACTCAAACTATCGAAAGTCAGCACCTCGCTGAGTGTCCTGTATTCTCATGTTTGTCATGGCATTATCACATGGCCAAGTTAAAAAAAAAAAAACTAAATTTCCATTAACAGATGAATGTCTAATGGAGTCAATGGAGAATTATTCAAATATAAAGGAGAACAAAACCATCTCCATTGTAAGAAAGTAAATGAAACAAACATTAATAGCAAAATAATCCAGACTCGCAAAAACAAATATTATAATTTCATGCTTTTGTGGAAGCAAGGGAGGACTATAAACATATGAGGACTATAAAGGGTTGTGGGAAGAAAGGGGCAATAAGAGAGAGTAATGGCAAGATTTGTATGATCAAATGTAATAATAATTACACCTATGAAAATGGCAACAAAACCCAGTTTGACAAAATTCATATAGAGTTTATTAGACTTTTCGTTTCTGTTATAAAACTCCCAACACAAACAACTTCAGGAGGAAGGATTTATGTTAGCCCACATGTCCAGAAGATTTGGGCCACAGTGCTTGGTCTCGTTTATTCTGCGTGATGGGAAAGCAAAACACTGTGGTGAGAGAGCATTGAGAGAATAAGGCTCTCCATCTTGTGATTGACAGGGAGCCAGGCAGGAGGAGGGGAAAGCCTGCACTCTCTGCCTTTTCCCTTCCCTCCTCTCACACCAGGTAGCTTTCCTCCTTTGGCAATACCTCCCTAGAAACATGCCCAGCAGCATGCTGTCTGGTTTCTTAGGCATCTATCAATCCAACTGAGTTAGAAAGCAAGATTAATCATCACATATATTAATAAAAAATGCTTTTAGAAATTATGTGAATAAGCTTCCAATTTAACAAAGAGTATAATGCCACTGTATGACTTTTGGTTTTTCTCAACCTTGTTTTTTCTCCAAGTTCTGATCTATAACTTTGGTTTATTAATTTTATTCATTGTGAGACTGAAAATGATTACTATTGACTCCACAACAAAACACCAATCTTCTACAGAAATGTTTCTTCTTGACTTTCCCAGTGAGACCCCATCTCACCTCTATGGATCATCTGAAACTATTTTAAATATTGGACCATGGGCATGTACTAGTCACTCTGATCCACACAAAAAAATGTCAGAATAAACAGAGAATCCAAAATGGAATACTGGTTCCTGCCCGTGAAATATTTAATCTGGTATGCCTCAACTTCATGTCTTAATCCTCTCACCAGTCAATGAAGCCATGGAATTTAATAATTAGTATCCACAAAGAAAACTTACATAAGAAAGTTGAAGGCTTCTGTGACAACCCTACCCCCACCCTAACCCATCCTACCCTGCTAAAAAAATAACAGCCTAGTCAGGAAGCCATTGAAGAAAACTCTTTAAAATTGTGATAAGGATGCTAAAGTGTAGCTCTCTCGGCTATTGGTGGCTTCTGGCAGGGGTGTCAAGGAAGGACTCAACTTTCTTTAAGGGGCTAGCCACTGGGGGTTTGACTATGCTCCAGTAAGTATATGAGCAAAGCAAATTAGACTTGTGTTTTGTTAGGGAGTGGTTCTTCTTTTGGGAAGAGGGTATAGGTCACAAGGGTAGGAAAGAGTAGACCTGGGAGGACTGAGAAGTGAGTGTGACCAGGATGCATGATGTGAAATTCCCAAATAATCAATAAAAATATTGAGTTTGAAAAAGAAAGTTGAGAATGAAGAGAAACAGGGTCCCTTCATTTATCTACTGTCTCAGATGTCTCAATAAAATTTAATGACTCTTAAGCTATAGAAATTGAAAAAGTACAAATGTTTTTTTAAGTAAATGCAGCTAAGTTGCACCCAGTTGGCACAAGAACTCATTCCAAAGGGACTTGTTGAATTGAAAAATAAGACAGAGTCTTTAACAGCTCTTCCTGGCACTTGTGGATAGTAAAACTTTAGTCAAACTACAGTTTCCCAAATGTTGGCAACCCACGTACGAGGAAAGGGTTGGATGAGAATGAACATCAGTGTTCTCTTGCAAAGTTCTCTCTCTCTCTCTCTCTCTCTCTCTCTCTCTCTCTCTCTCTCTCTCTCTCTCTCTCTTCCCCCTAAAATGTAATGGGCCCTCAATATCTGATCTAGCAGTCCTACAATTAATTTGCATATTAATTCAGAATCCCTTTGTCATTGAGGGATAACAAATAGGTCAGTCTGTCCAATGGCCATCTTTTTTTGAGTGCCTCTCACTAACAGCTTACAATCCACAGGGGGAGTGAATATCAGCTTCATTCATTCCTTATGAGGATTAAATGAGAAAAAACCTACACTGTTTAATATAAAGCTAAGCATGTGATCAACTATAGAGAAGTCACTCAGCCTCATTATAAACCCTTACTATTCATCTCATTCATATAGCAGAGTATTAAAGGTAGAGAGAAACTCAGAGGTAACAGACTGCCGCACAATGCAGAGCAAATTCTTTCTCCTTATGACTACCACACTTCCTGGATACAGCAATAAAAACAGAGACACCGATGACCAGAAGAAAGGACAGGAACCCTGGCTCCAGTTCCATCTTAGAACGAAGTCCCTTGAAGAATTCACTTCATCCTCTGACTCATAAGTTTTTCATCTTTCCAACTAAGAAAGCTAAAGAGAAGAGTACACACTTCTGTAAGAATACTAACACCTCCTTTGCCACCTATGTCAGTCTCTAAAGCAAATAGATCCCATATTCTAGGAGCATTATTTGCGGCAGAATGTGAATGCACATACTGATGGTGGAGGGAGCTCCCAGCTAGCACTTCAGCTATGGGAAGGTGCGCCCATCCTCTTTCTAATCTACATCCACTTATTTTCACATTTCTAAGAGCTGCTCACTGAGCTGTACCCTCCTGGTTGACTTACACAGCAGCTTCCCTTCCCATTCTTGAGCCAAACAGGGAAAGAGCTGTGAAAGCAATTCCCAGGCTCTGTCAGTGTCGATCAGCTCTCCCAGCTGCCTCCAGGAACCCACTCCATGAGTTAATTACCCATTGTGAAAAAGCCATTTATCCTCAAATCCCTGAGCTCAAAGCTTTTCAGGTTGGTGGCCTCTAGTTTTTTGAACCTTGTTGTTTCTAATTGGTTGTGACATCCACCTTCTCTGTATGCCACAGGCTGTCCTCTCTGGCTTTTCTCTTCCTGAATGTCCATACCTGCTTACATTGGCACTAATCCTAGAGTGGTTGCAATCCTTATAGACTTCATATACAATGCATGCAATCTGAAAATGTCAGCTGCTGAGTGATGAAAGAGAGGCAGGCATACAGACAGACTCATGTACAAGACATTGACCTGAGTTCCAAAACACTCAATGGTGAACTGAGCACGAAGAATATTCAGTTAAAGAATACAGCCAAGTACTAGGACAGAGTCCCATCCTATGGGAATGCTTGGCTATCAGGAAATATTAGATGTGATGGAGGTCATACTTAAATATATATCTTTTCTTTCTCCCTCTTTCTCTAATTCCTTGCTACATAGAGCAGCAATAGAAAACAAATACAATGTAAACTATAAAGGAAAAATAACTAGACTGGTGAAGTCTAACAATGGAGGGAAGGATTTGGGTGGGAGAGGGAAGGGGAAGGAGGGAGCAAGATCAGATATATGGGGAGATAGGAGAGAAGCCCAGAGGGACAGGAGAATAAATGGAAATATGCAGCTGCTGGGGTAGGTGATGGGGGTGGGAGGAACCTCTAGAAAGGCCCAAAGATTGGAATGTGAGAGGCTCCCAGGCCTCAGTGGGGAGAATGTACCTAATCCTGTGGAGACTTGATGCCTTGGGGAAGGAGGATGAGGAGGGAAGCACTCTCTTAGAGGCAAAGAGGGGAATGGGATAAAGACCTCTGGGAGGGGGAACATGGATGGGGAGCAACATTTTGGAATATAAATAAATAAAATAATTAATTAAAAAAAGAAGTGAAGTCTAATTTACCAGTCACAGAAGAGAAACTTAGATTCTTAAATATTAACATGCTTCCAAGTAATGCCGGTGTCACTGTGTCCTAAACAAGCCACAGAAACACACTGACAGTACAATGGGAGTCCGTGCACAATCAAGGTGAAAAACAAAAAAAGTCTGTTAGTCAATTTAATATGACTAACAACACAGCTGAAACAAGTCTCTTATGAAAAAAGCTCAAAGTTCACAAGGCTCAATTCCAGTATCCTACAGAAAAATTGAGTTGAGCCTCTGGTGAGCATGGCTTATTGTGACAGGAGTGTGTCACAGAGGAAGGTGTCACATCTGGAACCAGGAAGTAGAAGAGAGTGAGAGAAATAAAAGATCAACATCGCGCAATGCTTTTTAGGGGTGCACCTCTAACCTCCAGTCATCTAAGGACAACTTACTGGGCACTGACACTTAAAGGTCCACAGCACCTCTCAATGTCACCACCCTGAGAGTCAAGCATTTACAGGTGGATCTTAGGGGGACATGCATCCAAACCAAATTAGGAGATGTACAGAAATATACCCTGGTCCAAAGATAATAATCATGGGGCTAAACCAATAGTAAAGTGCTTGCCACACAAGCATAAAGACTAGAGTTCCCCCCCACCCAGCACCTTTGTAAATGCTGAGCAAGCAGGGTGGCCCACCTACCATTCCAGAACTTGTAGGCTTGAGACAAGGATCCCTGAAGCAAGATGGCTAGTTATAATAATTGAACCAGTGAGCCCTAAATTCAGCAAGAGACTGAATATATAGTGTGAACAGAGATCAAAGAAGACACTTCACATCAACCTCAGTCCTACATATACATAAGTATCATCTTCCTCTTATTGAGTAGGTCTTAGTCCAGTTAGAGAGTCAGAGCTGTGGTCAGCTCCAAAGTATATATGCCATTACTGCATGCTTTGGGTTATCATGCTCTACTGGCTGTTTATATGCATCATAGCTGGGTAGGACTATTGGTTGCTTCCCTCCTTTGCAAGCCTGCATAGCACCTCTTGGTATCATGAAAGATAGTACTTGGGGAGGAGGCATTCCAGCTTAAGGGCCTCTGAACTCTGTGTCTGAAGTCCATGGTGTCTTCAGGAGTAGGGACTTACTTTCCACCTCTTGGGAGCAATCAAAGGAAATAGAAACAGACTATATGTTTGGTAGTCCCTTGAATAGCCCTGACCAATAACTCAAAAGAGTTCTTCTCTTGTCTAGTATTGAGGTATTTTAAGATGATCTTTGACTCTTGAAGGGAGAGCATTATCAGCTGAGATGAGAAATTTTTCTATTTGATATATATGTAGATAGAAATAGAGAGAGAATTATGAGTATCATAGGGATTTTTTAAGATAAGGAGATAATAGTATGGTTCCTTATGACCTTTTTAGACATCCTTACTGTTATTTTACCCTCTGTCTGTATATATCTCCTTTCCCCTCCCTAAGAAGTGCCCCCCTTCCCAGGTTTCTTTAAGCATGGATTAATGACTCAACACTGGCTGATGTCCAAACTATAAGTCATCTAGCATTCTAGCAATCACTGCTAGAATTAATGTCTTGATGGCCCCAAATGGAACTCCCAAACATTCTAAGAATTCCTTTTTTCTTCATATGTGGGGTAGGGGTGGGGGGTGACACCCAGAGGGATGGGTTCCCCTTCTAAGGGAAATGAGGAGGAGGACTTGTGTGAGGGTATACTGAGAGGAGGAGAAGGGCTGATATTAGGTTGTAAAGTGAATAAATAAATTTAATTTAAAAAATAATTCCTTTATTCTGAGAAACTCTAAAAGGTATGGGCCAAGGACACTTTAAACACAAAGTGCTCAGAATGCATGAAACCACTCAAAATTTTTCTTTCATGGAAGGAAAATTTGACACTAAATACAAATATTTCTCTATGAATAGAAAGCAAATTCCATACGTCTATTGATCAGCACAGCTGGGGACAGGGTAAGGTCTTAGAGGCAACATCAGATGTTCCCATGCTAAGTATCACCACAGAGTCCAAGCCTTGTGAGACTAAAGACAGGCCTCAGACAACACAGAGGAGCATATTATTATTGGCAGGATGAAATGATGGCTCCATGTGAAAGATCCGCTACACTGTGGTTTAGATCTAAAATGTCTACCAGCTGGTGACACTACCATGAGAGATTCACAGATATTTAGAAGTAGGCTATAACTGCAGGAAGAATGTCACTGGCCATGGCTATTTAGGCATGTCTTGTCCTGGCTATTTCTTTTCCCCACCTTCTTTTCTATCTTCCTTCCTTCCTCTTTCCATTTTGTTCTATCACCAGGGAGCTGAAGAACCTCTTCTGCTTTATGATCCTGACACCATGATGTTCTTGGAACCTATGCTCTTGGAACCAAGCAACCAAGGACTAAACCCTGTCAAACACTGAATCAAACAAAACTTCTTTCAGTTCAAATTTTATGTTGTCATAAAGACAAGAAAAGTAATACGCACCTGTAACACTTTGGTATGTCTCTCTGCTTAAGTCTCTATTTCCATAATCTACTTTCCACATCATCTATTGACAAGATAATAAGCCCTAGCCCATAAGTCTTAACGTTCCTTGCAGCAGAGGAAAGCAATTGCTGTGTGAACAGCAAATGCCATTTACATTATTTTAGTTAGCTAAGAGGGGAAGACCTTCCTACTTAATTGTATTTCTGTGAATAACCACAGCTCTATTACCCTCTTCCCATGACTCTACATGGACCACTGTCAAACACAAATGACCCAAGGCAGAAAACTCATGAGCTGATTGATACCGTGAATTCTCATGAGGATGACTTCATCCAGAAGAGCTAGGAAATTTGGAACATCAAGCAGCAGAGACCATGAGCAAAAGCACTGAGGCGAAGGAAATGTTATGAGATGTTTGGCAGACAGAGAATAATGGGAGGAGCTATGGTTGAGTCAGAAATGAAAGGATCTGACTGGAATGAAGCACAAGAGTAGACAGCCATGGTAACTCACTTCAACATCCTAGAAACATCCTTAATATGCTTCCTGACTCCAAGAAGAAAAACTAAACCATAGGGATTCATTGCATTTCTGTGAAATCCCTGCTGGCTGTGTTGTCCCATGTTTCTTCTCTTCAGCTAGATTTCCATGGATCGCTGAGTTTTACAACCCAAAGAACTCAACCCTTATGGTATTAAAAATCTGAGTGGGAGAGTCTGGAAGCTATCAGTTTGAAAAGAGGCTCTTCCCGTTACAACTACAAAGAATTCCTCAAACCCTGGCCACTTTGCCTTGAGTCTTCCCAATTTTATAAACATCTTAAAGATCTTGAGCTGGTGAAATGGTTCAGTGGGTTAAATCTGATGGACACCAGGCCTGATGACACAAGGTTAATACCTGCTTCCCACATTGTAGGAAAAGAGAACTCGAGCAAGTTGTCTTTCAACCTCTACCTGTGCTCTATAGTGCACAGACACACACAATTGATGATAGATAGATAGATAGATAGATAGATAGATAGATAGATAGATAGATAGATAGATAGATAGATGATAGGCAGACAGGTAGATAATAGACAGACACTGTCTTAATTAAGGTTTCTATTGCCATGAACAGATGCCATGACCACAGCAACTCTTATAAAGAAAAATATTGAATTGAGGGTTGGCTTATAGTTCAAAGGTTTAGTCCATTATCATCATGGCAGGAAACATGATGGAGTGCAGACAGACACAATGCTGGAGAGGGGCTGAGTTCCACATCTAGATCCTCCGGCAGCAGGAAGGAAGAGTGTGGCCTAGATGAAGCTTGTAAAACCTCCAAGCCTACCCCTAGTGACATACTTCCCCCAACAAGACCACACTTCCTAATAGTATCACTCCCTATAAGCCGATAGGTATTATTTTCATTCAAACTACTACAGGATAGATAGATAGATAGATAGATAGATAGATAGATAGATAGATAGATAGACAGACAGACAATAACAAATGGAAGACTTCAGTGGTCTCCTTCTCAGAATATAGGTTAGGCTTCCCTGAGACACTTGCATATGAACACGTCTATGAAAGGAAGTACTCATTTGCATAATGGTTATAACAGAGTTTCAGCTTATTCCCTCCCCCACCCACTCTAATATATCATGCCCTTTAAAAAATAATAATAATAAGGAAAAGAGTCCTTAATGATCTTTATTTTTTTTTCTCCTAGTTTAATGCAGGCAGTGAGGGAGATGAAAAATCATGAACTAAGCAATTTGCTGGAGTGGCTGTTAAAGTGACATGTGGAAGGGACAGGGGCCGACCTTGCGTAATGTTCAGAAATACCTGCTGGGAAATACGTTTTCTGCATGGATTGCAAATAGCATTGACAATTTTCTTGCCTGTAACAAAAGAGGAAGGGGTGGGAGAGGGCAGCAGGGTATCTGTCGACCACAATTGTGGAAAACAGCAGAGAAGTAAGAAGTAAGCAAGAAGCAAAGAACGGAGCCTGGGATCTCTGGCCGTCTTTGGGCCAGAAGCTCTGCTGAGCTAACCTGTGTTCGGCAGTTCTAGAGGGAACTGCTGGCTCAGGCCATAAATTCCCACATGGCTGCCCTTCAGAGTCCCAGGAGACATCAGAGTGCTCTCCCAGCCTCAGATCTTCCCTTTAGCTCAGTGCTACCCAGGCACTTCACTGAACACAGAAGGTGACGACAGGGTATACAGGGGTCCCAGTCTCCCTGTGGAGGTCAGGAGCTGACATTCTGTCTGTATGTTTCCCACGGCCTAGTTCAGATTATGAACCTCTTTCAGCAGAATTATTTCAGGCCACCTAATTGGTGTCTCTCTCCAGGGTCTCTCTTCTCCCACCACCTCTGCATACTTGCGTGACCAACACTCAGGATGAAATGATCCTAACAGGCCAAAAGGTGTAAGCTGCTCGGACTCCCTGCTGGTTGTAGAATTGAAGTCTAACCTCTTATCCCTGTACTTCCCAGGCTATTCACAGTCCAACTCCAAACCATCAATCCATTGTTAAATCCTATACGCTGCTTCTGCCGCTTGTCTGTGCTCAACACTTACAGTCCCCGAAATGAATTTTAAGCATTTGCTTTCTCCATATCATTTGCCCTCTCAGGGTTCCTTTCCTACCGTGTGGGCGCTAGATTTACTTCGAATGCTAGGAGATAGAAAAACAAAACAAAAATAACAGCAACAACAACAAAAGGCTGTTCAGATGACTAGAGAAATAAGCAAATGATCTAGGAAGGAGAAAAAATATCAGTGTTATCGATTTAGGAGCTGTACCCACGAGCTTTAATCTTCAACTTGACACTATCTAGGGTCATCTGAGAGAAAAAACTCAACCGAGGAATCACTAAGGTCAGCGTGGCCCATGGGCATGTCTGTGAGGGATTGTCTTGGTTATGAACTAATGATGGAGGGCTCAGCCACTGTGGGTGGCATCATCCCTGAGGAGGCGGTCCTGGATTATATAATAAGTGTAGTTAAGCATGAGCCTGAGTTAGTCAGCTACAAGTGTTCCTTCATGATTTTTGCTTCAAGATCCTGCCCGAGCTCCTGTCTGACATCCCTCAATGATACTCTCTAACTTAAAACTGTCGGCTAAATAAACCCTTTCCTCCTCGAGCTGCTTTTGCTCAAGTGTCATGCCAAGGTGACAGAATGAGACTAGAACAGAAGCTATCGTCCAGAAAATAGTAAATGGCTAACACATATCATAATACTGCATGTCTGCTAAGGGATTAGGGTGCTTTAGAAAGATTTGTTGTTAACCCACTGAGAGTTGGGGGTGGGGATCATTTCCCCAGCCCTAAAATTACTCCTGCAAGAGTTCTTGCTTCATAGATTTTTCTTCTCAGATTTTCATCGGGTTAACATGGACTTCAAAGCAGCCCAAATAATTAATCACGAGTTGATGAAGAAGGAATGACACATGAGTAGGCACAATGACAGAGGTCACACAAATTAAGTCGGCACTCATACCAGTTTGAATTTCCCCTTTGGGGACACTTAGTATGGTTTTAAACCCAACTACTCTCATAGCAATAAATTGTATTTTTTCCTTCATATGTGTTCCCTGCAACAAAACGTTGAAATCTTCCTCCTCAAATTGCCATCATCTCTGTGTAAATAAAAGCTAGAAGACTCTGCTGAGTACTCCTCCAAGGTAGTAAAGTCTCTTAAATTTCTTCCCTTTAAAACAAATAAGGGAGTTTTATTAATTATAATAAACAAAGTCATGCTATGGTAAATACGACCCCCTAAATCTCAGTGGTTCACACCAACAAACCTTTCTTCCTCCTACTGTCAATCAGAAGTTGGCGATAGCTTTGCCCTGTAGCATTAGATTTTGCACACACAGCCATTCCCATCTCAGATACTGCTGGTCCTCATGGCAGAGCAGGACAGTGGGTGACCTACACAACGGCTTTGAAAGCATCTTCACAGAAGTGGTGCATCCCTTGTATGGCAAGCAACGCGTTTAACTTCTATCCATCTGTCTTTGAGCGAAAACAAATCACTTCTCAATGTGATAGGAGAGTCTAAATCCTCTGTCAGAAAGGCAGCATGTCTGATGGCCAGTAAGATGATCTATGTGTATGAACGGTGGACCGTGAACTGCTGGGTGTCTTATCTCTGTACAGTTGAATTATAAGCTGCACACTCAGGTGCCTGCAGGAGCCAAGCAACCCACACACAGAGTGTCAGCCAATAGGAAAAGGGCAACAGGGAGCAGTGAGGTCTGAAACAGTCAGAAAGAGCATTCCCTGGCCTAAGAGTGTGAGCACAGTACTTTGAAAAGAACCCAAATAAACCGTATGTGCATCCAGTTTGTCAATTCTCATTGAATTGCAGAAGGATTCTGCTGGAAGAGCCACAGAACTTCATGACAGAAGTATATATGATTTGGCGAGTATAAATAACTTATTGCATATCTGCTATACTTTAGGCATTGCAATAAGCAAGTTTTAAGTCCTAACTTGGGTCTCTATTTGACGTGGAGTTTCCTGTCCTTTGACGTTTGTATTAAACAAACCCAAGACCTCTGCCTCATCCCCTGTAGAGAAACCAGAGCCTCCTCAAGAGTTCAGTGCATCCTTAAGGTATAATTTTCATTTTTACTCCCACCCCCAAGCTACCTGCAGTGAATTTGCAATCTCATCATTTGCCTAAGTTCTCTTTGTCTGTCATGGGCTGTCACAGACATGGAGTTCACCCCTTCCTCCTTGCTTTCCCCACACAATTCACATAACCTGGAAAGACATGGGAGCAGACATTACCACAACCTGATGTCGTCTAACCCTGTGGTCACTGCTCCCATTTGCTCTTTTCTCTTTGCCTCTTTGCTCCTAAATCTGTGCATTTTATACAACATTTTAAACTATACCTTTGTCTTTTTGTTTTTCTGTTTTGCTCCAAACTAGGAAAACCGCACATAGTTTCCACACTCCTAAAATTATTTTCTGATCTGCTAGAGCTTTCCTCTTCCCCACCTCCCCTGGCTCAGGTCTCATGTGTCCCAACATGACCTCAAACTTGCTGTATAGATGACAATGATCCTGAATTCAGCTTACGCTATACTGCTGCAGGGCTGGGCATCAAACCCACAGCCTCGTACATGGTAGACGAACTCTACCTAAGCTACATCCCCCACAGATCTTTCCCTAAAAACAAAGGTTCTCACCTAAAAGGAGACTCTGGGAGCAGTCTATAAATTCCTCTCTTTTATAGAATTAAGTATTAATCTATAAATCTTCACCCTTGTTTTATTTAGAATAAGACCTGAGGTAGAGTTTGTTATTTTAAAATTCCAGATGAGAATTTCATAAGATTAGTATAGGATAGAGCTCCTTATCCTTTGCTCATGCTCTCTGCCTCCTCCCGTCTCTATGGAAAGAGAGCCTCCCTTTCCTTCTCACAAACACAGCAGTAGGTGAGCTGATAGGGAGGCAACAAGATAGGCACATGAGAATACTGGAGAATTTCATAAGAGCCTTTTGTCCAACGAAGACATGTTCTCTCATTTACAGAATTAACTTGTTCTGGACAGACTTGACTGATATTCTCTGAACTTAAGGAAAATGTACTCCTTTGTAGTAAAGTTAATGCAATATCATCTCCATAGAGAGGTCGGCATTAGTGCAGAATCACACAGGCCCTGAATGCCCAGGAAATAAGATAGAGGGGCACTTTGGCAACTAGTGGAAGGACGACATTAGGCTACATTGGGTCCCAGTATCTCACTTCAGAGAGCCACATAAAGGGTTGGGGATTTAGCTCAGTGGTAGAGCGCTTGCCTAGCAAATGCAAGGCCCTGGGTTCGATCCCCAGCTCCGAAAAAAAAAAAGAAAGAAAAAAAAGTGTAGGCAAAACAGAGAGCCACATAAAAACACTCTAAGCTACCCAAGTTCCCTAAGCTAGCTCTCTGAAGAGATACCCTGACAAGTACTCATCCTGGCCACCAACTTAGCCTAGAATCCAGAATTACTGTTAGCTTTCCCTCTAGCAAGTGATGTCGAAGTTGTTACCATGAATTTAATCAGGCATTCATTTGTGCAACAAATAGTTCTTGTATACCGACAAAGCATAAGATATTCTAAACACTAGGAAAACCATGATAATGGAAAGGTCTCTGGCTTTGTGAGGTTTACCCTCTGGTGAATGCAGACACAACACACAAGCACAGTGAATCAGTTCTATGGGATTTTCTAGCGAGAAAAACACATCAGCTAGGGAAAGATTGTCTTCTTTTATCTTCTTTGTAGATAAATGTTAAAACACACATGATTAACTTAGGATGTCTCTCTGTCAGTACCACTGGCACTGAGGCAGTCTTCTAGGATACTTAGCAGCATCCTTGAGCCTTACCCACGAGAATCACATGTATGTTCAACCAATGACCCATAGGATATCTTGACTTGTCAAAATGCCACAACATAAACATATAGATGCTCTCACAAGCCATCAGCTGAAATAACTCTGAACTGTGTCCCAAGACAATTTCTTCTTCACTCATGGTAGCTTAAAAAGCCTAAAAGGCTAGACACCTGGGATAAAGGTTGTTAATATACCCTTTCCTTATTATGACAACCAAAAATGTCTCCAGACATCATCAAGTACTGAAGGGAACAGCCAACACTACTCAAGCACCACTAGGCTAGAGACATATGAGGTGGGGTCTGGTACTCAAAGGCAAGAGCTAACCTTCATTTTTAGTCTCTTTTACTCCATGAGGTTAACAAAGGAACTTGAACATTCATCAATTGTGTAGACTGTATGACCTTGTATGGGTCCCTCACTTTCTGAATGTCTCTCCTTTATCTGCAAAATAGAGGTGAGAGGGTTATCTCAGACTTCAGGTACAAAAATTAAGTAACATGGGACTGGAGATGTAGTTCTGTTGACAGAGTACTTGCCTCAAATGCATGAAACCTAGAGTTCAAGTCCCAGAACCATATCAAGTCAGACATGTTGGCTTGCTTATATCATAGCTCTCAGGAGATGAGGGCAAAAGAATCAGAAGTTCAAGGTCATCTTCTGCTATTAAGTGATTTCAAGCCTGGATCATATGAGAAAAGAATTACATGCCTGGATGACCCCACCTGCTACTGTGTGGTGTGGATAGGCTTGAAGACACCCAGAGGCCTGGGTACCACTAAGATGACCAAGTCAGTAGTGGAGAGAGGGGGGAGAAAGAGAAACAGAACAATGTGTACAATGAAGAAAGGCGGAAGTGGGTAGTGAGGAACTTCCTGAAGTGAATAACCTGCACTACCACAGGAGGCCATGATGAGGTCTTGGCCTGTGCTGCAGTTAAGGATTATGTCGGGGTCCATGGTCCTAAAGGAGCAGGGAGTCTGTGTTGATGTCTGATGTTCATGGCCCATGTTACCACCAAAGGGCAAGCAGATGTCCCTGATCCAGGCTGTCCCTTGGAGCCATGTTTATGTCACAGGACTGTGCAGGGCTGGCCTTGTCCCTCACCAGTTGTGGCACTCAGGAGAGCAGATGCCATACCTTACCTGGGTAGCACAGTAAAGCTGGCCCAACTGGCATGGGCATAGGAAAGTCAGCCCCATATCTTGGGAAATATGGCCCACCCCTCACCACCTGCAGCAGGTAGGAGAGCTGACCCAACCCCTAGCAGGCTGCAGGATCAGGAAAGCAGACCCAGTACCTCAACTTCACAGCACAATGACACTAGACCTAGTAAGTGGGTGCAGGAGAGACAGCCCCAGGGGCACAAATGCAAGAGAACTGGTAGATTAACCACATCAACTACCACCCAGACCCAGATCCAGGGCTTTGAGTTGGCTCATCCCAACATCTACCCCAACTATGAATTGCAAGAGCATGTGAAGAGGCCAGTCCTGCGAAACAAAAGAAGAAGGATTTCCAGGACATAGGACAGCAAGATGTCCAAGAGGAGTCACCGTGAGGATCCTGTGTTGGTATGTCCTCAAACCAGAAAATGACTCACTACAAAGAGCATTCGTGAGTAAAGTTGTTTGGACAGATGGGTTATTACTGTAAAACACACCAAGACTGATAGCACAGCGAGATCGATTTTTGTTGCTATTGAGCCTTTTGGTTTGGTTTTGGTTTTGGTTTTGGTTTTGGTTTTCTTTGTGTGGAGAGGTTGCAAGGGTAGAAACCAGCTATGGAAAGACCAGGAGATGAGTGGGACTGGGGTGTATGATGTGATGTTCAGAAAGAATCACTAAAAAGTTTAAGAAGAAAAGAATTAAATAATGATAGGTGAAATGTCTAGTATATATTGTCAATTGAGTATTAAGGACTCTGGTTTTAAAGGATTGACTAGCAGTTCACTTTTTCTACCTGATAATCTTTTGGTAAAGATAAATATGCACTACATCAACAGTTATTCTACAATTGTCAGTCTCATGTGTGACTATAATTTCTAAAATGTTGTATGCCTTCACAGCATCCTCCAAGAGGAAAAGCTCCCTTTACAATGTCTCATCCAATGGACCTAGGACTGGCTACTGCTTAGACTGTTACAGCATCTAAGCTCACATCAGAGAGCATCTTACTGTGGCTTTTCTTTTTGTCCCACTGAAATTCACAAAAGCAGAGATGGTGATGCCAGAGGTCTCAGCATAGCTAATGCTTAGCTACAAGCAAGAGTCAAATGACTCAATGAGAGAATTGGGGAGGGGCCTCGTCTCATGGCTTTGGGCAAGTACATACATCCTTCCCTTGCCATTCTAAGGAATTCAGAGTCCTCTCAAAACACTAATTTCTCCCTGGATCACTGCTTTCTGGAGCAATAACACATGTAACATTTCAGCAAAAGGATATTGAGCTTAGCAGACCTACACCATGTATGTTTGCCTCCAGGAGTGATAAGGTCATCCATTTAAGACCCATTAGAAAGGTAGAAATGGAGAAAGCTACAGCGTGGGGTGGCCAGGATAACACAGAGATCAGAGGTAACCTTTGAAGAGACAAAGGCTAACTGGGAGAAACACATAAGCCAACCTTCTAGAATAGTCAAATATGAGGTAGACAGATGTCATTAACAAGTGACAAGACAAAGCCAAATGCAGCCTGGTGCCACAATAGTCATAAAGAGGCTTCCTTGTCATGCCTGGAGAATACAAAGAGACAAGATTTTGGCCCCGAATATTGACATCCAACTGTTCACAGCTAATCAGGTAAATTTTTTTTGCATGTCAGTGCCCAGCCTCTAGCATCTGGTTTATATCCAGCTTGTCACTCAAAATACCTAACACCACTGAACTGTGTCCTTAGAAGTGGCTCAAAATGATATACAGAATGTGGGAAAGAACAGGTGTCTTTCTGTGCTTTGTGGTGGTCACATGAATTGAGAGGGCAGTTGAGTGATTTCTAAGCAAACTTTAAGATAATACAGCATTTCATTTGAAGACACTACTTACAGGACTGTATTTGTGTGCATCAAGGTTCTCTAAAGGAAGAGAAACAACAGAATGAGCATATATTAGAAAGGGATTTGTTAGATTGGCTTCTCCATAGAGCTAAAACAGTCCAACAAAGCTGTCTCTTACCAAATTACCCAAGAACCCAGTTGTTAACTCAATCCACAAGGCCAGATACCTCAGCTGTCCTAATCAGGTGCTGAAGGCCTAGAGGATATCTAGGAAACTACTGGTTTCAATCAATATAGGAAGCTCAAATAAGATGGTTATGGTGTTAGTGAAAAAATGATCAGCAGTAGCAACAGGATAGATGAACTCATCATCTAAGAGTGACAGCCAAGCTAGCAAAACAGCAAAAGCTTTCCCTTTGGGTCCCTTTTATCCAGGGTACACCAGATAGAACACTCACATTAGGGGAGGTCTTCCTATATCAACTAAGGGATTCCAGATAATCTCTGACAAAGAGGCCAACAGGCCAATCTGATGTCAATAATCCTTCATGAGGCTCTCTTCCCAGGTGAATCTAGATTACTTCAAGTTGATAATTAAAACCATGAGAGTGTCCAAAAGGGACATTCAAGTAGAGCCAATTGGTATGTTCGATTGTATTCACCGGAATGCAATATATGATGACCAAATGCCAAACATGGCCATATATGAAGATGTATCTAGTTAAAATGTGTCAAGAGAATATCACATAGCCATTGAGAAGAATGGAGCAGGGTAATCTCCAAAATGCATTGTCAAATGCAAGAACAAAAGGAGAGTAAGATGAGAGCCAGTATCTTAGCATGTTGCTGGTTAGATATGAAGAAAAACAGGATACATACATCTATACATGCATATATACATATATACCTACATACACATATGTATCATACACAAGCACATATACATATATATGTATATATACACATATATATTTAAATGTGCACACTATATCTAGGGGTATAAAAGTACACACGGATATATCAAAGGTAATCACTGCCTTAAAAGAAAGGAAGGAAATTTTCTTTTAGGCTATTTTAATATTTTACCTGTTATAGATACTATAAAAGAAAGAGAATTTGTTAATATAAGTTATTTTGTAGATTTCATAAGGAGGGTGGCCTGCAGAGACCCATCAAACATACATCCAAGCAACTCCAGCCCAGCTGGAGGGTATAACATGGATCAAGGAAAAGCCCTACAAATGAGTACTCTTAGCTGGACGCGGTCTCTACATGGGGTGTAGGTAGCTTTTCATTCTGTACTGTAAGGTGGACTCACCCTCACTCCTCCACACACTGCAACATACTCTTGGTTAACCGTGAAAAGTCAAACTTCAAATTGGCCTAAAAGGAAATATCATTTAGGAATGTAAATCGTACCCACCTGAGGAAAACGTTTGCAAATCAAATGCAGGTGGTTCCTTGGGGCAGCAAGTGTGCCCTGGAAACAGAGGAGGTGCTGGTGGCAAGCATAATGGGCAAAGGTGACCAGACTGGTGATCTGAGTATGATCCTAGAGATGCACACAGTGGAAGGAGAGAATCGAACCAACTCCTTCGAATTGTCCTCTGACCTTCATGCCCACCTACACACATGATTGATTGATAGATAGATAGATAGATAGATAGATAGATAGATAGATAGGTAGATAGATTGATGATAGATAGATAGATACATACATACATAATACATACATACATACATACATACATACATACATACATACATACATACGTACGTACATACATACGTACGTACATAGACTAAAATACAATAGAGAATCTTATTATCACAGTGGGAGGGTAAGTGAGAACATGTTGCTTCCTCTGTGGCAGGTAAATGAGACACGGTTTGTGATGTAGCTTGCATAGGAAAGCTTCCCTGCCTCCTTAAGCCTCTCTGATTCCAGACACCCCTGCTGCCCGGCAGCACACCGCTGACCCTGCTGGGTCATGATTGCACATTTATACATCTGTCCCTCACACTTGACCGTGAGCTTCTCCATTCAACAGCTCCTCCATTCAACTCAGTGGCCACAGCATCATTGTCTCCCCAGCTGCTCCCTCAGTGTGTGGCCGGCAAAAGCTGCTTAATAAACATTGGCTAAATTGACCTCAGCAGTTGGCCACCAACCCACGCAGTGCTCAGCTCATTGTGAGTGTCTGCAACCTTTGTACAGCACTGAATGCTTGCTGCCTCTGCCTGCTATGTATCTTTTCTGCATCCAGACAGGGGGCTACAGATGACAGAACTTGTGAGCGGAAGATGGAATCAGGTGCTAGCTACATGGCCTGAAGGAAGTTATTTCTTCTCCAGGAACT
Source organism: Rattus rattus (assembly GCF_011064425.1). Taxonomy (NCBI): domain Eukaryota; kingdom Metazoa; phylum Chordata; class Mammalia; order Rodentia; family Muridae; genus Rattus; species Rattus rattus. The sequence goes on from NC_046162.1 coordinate 31,138,509, forward strand.
TCTCTGTTACCTATGAAACACAGTTTCTACTGCCTGCCTTGATGGCCAAAGAGAAGCAGAGGGACGGTGCAGGCAGCATGTCCTGTGCATGGCAGCCACTAAATGACTAGTAATCCTGACTGCATTTTCCTATGTTGCACATGTAAAAGCAGAGACTGGTACAGATGTTCTAAATGACTAACTTGCCACTCTCAAGGTGCTCACAAGGGTGTTTGTGCATCCCAGTAGCTCAGCAAATCAAAGAGTATAAACTCAGTTATGTTGTCGGATCCTGATAGGAAGAGGAATACTGAAGTGCCTTGGGGCACAGAGACTTTTCTGGGAAGCCAGGGGCACAGAAACTAGATAGGCACCAAAGTCAGTACATATCAGTGGATTTGGGTTCTTGTCTTACAAATTTCAAAGAATGAAAAGCCTGGGTACAAAAGGTGAGTATCTTAAGGTTGTACTGCTGTGAACAGATACCATGACCAAGACAACGCTTATAAAGAACAACGTTTAATTGGGGTTGGCTTACAGGTTCCGAGGTTCAGTCCATTATCATCAAGGTAGAAAGCACTCCAGCATCCAGACAGGCCTGGCACTGAGGATGGAGCTGAGAGCTCTACATCTTGTTCCAAAGAGAACCAGGAGAAGACTATGCTCCAGCAGCTAGGAGGAGGGTTTTAAAGCCCATGCCCACAGTGAGACACTTCCTCCAATAAGGCCACACCTGCTAATAGTGCCATTTCCTAGGCTAAGCATATTCAAACCACCACAGTGAGTTTTAGAGATTCATAGATGGGAGTTTAAGATGGGGAGAGAGAAGGAGGGAGGGAAGGAGGGAAGGAGGAGAGGAGGAAAGGAGGAAAGAAAAGGTGGAAGAAAGGAAGGAGGGGGAAAGAAAAGGGGAGAAAGGGGCAGAAAGAGAAGACTGTGGACCAGTGCCACCAGACAGAAGAACTGGTAAGGTTGTAGGAAGATCAGAACTCCGATAAATCTCATAATTTAGAACAGCAGGAGTTCAAACTAGCTCCTGACCAGGTTCTTCTCTTGGAACATGTGACCATGACACTAAGAATACCATGACAACTGGTCACATAGCATAGAACCTAGAGTTCTCCATGCTAATGAGATATCTAGATAGGCCGGGAGTATTTAGCCAATGAGCTTCCCTACCTGGGCATCCCTTCCTGCAAAAGATATTTAATCTCTGGTTCACCCTGAGTAAGACCTATGCACCTTCATCCGCTGTGAGTAAAACTGTTTAGACAAGCAAGGACTGTCTCTTTCACCAAGAACCACCTCATGGAGAGGCCTTTGTCATACAGACCCATGCCTAAGCCTCCCATAGAAGAAGCCCCTCTACTCCTGGCACTCACCTGGAGCCAAGCCAGGTTCCCCCTGTCTGGGGTCCACAGACTCCCATTCCACCCATCTCCTCTCCATCCCCAGTGGTGTCTGGATACACAGGAGTTTGAGAACTACAGCCTCTGTCCCAGCCCCCACCTTTTCTCACTCAGAGAAACACAGGCTGGGACCCCCTATCTCAGACTGCATTTCAACTTCCCTGAGCAGCATGTATGTGCTCCCCAGCAGCGAGGCAGAAACTCAGAATAACGGAAGAGTATGCACAAAGCTTCTGTGTGGAGAGGGTCCCCAGGAAACAGAGCATCACTGATGTGCTACTCTTGGGTTTGTTTGTTTGTTTGTTTTTTAAGGACTTTTGGCATAAACTGAGGTGAGATATGAAGAGACAGATGGTCTGGTCAGACCACTAGCCTAACCAGGTGTCCAGCTGCCTCCTAGTTACTTTATAAGTTTAGGCAGAGGTACATATAGGAAATTAAGAAACAAAAACCAGAATTTTCTCCTGGTATTTGTGGCCTGTAGCAAAGACATCCTCAGAACCACTGCTCTGGGGGACTGTACCACTCAACTAGTTTCTATCTCCTGACCTCATCGATGGTAGGAATAGCAATCTTTAGCTGGTATTTCTAGCTGGGTTATCTCAGCCTCTGCCTGAGGTTTCTTATCTCTAGGAATGGTATGCTAATACTTATCTCCGAGAGTTGGGTAAGGATTGAGTAAGATGATCTATTTAGAGCCTACAGAACTTAGTGAGTAGTGTCACTTAATGTGATGTATAATAAAACAGGAAAGCCTTCACACGCCAGAGCCTTGAGGGACTACAACCAGCCACTGCTGATGCGAGAGGATGTGTGTCTGATGGCAAGGACAGCAGAACAGACCAGGCAGCGCCATCAGGCTACCCAGCTGCCCTGCATCATGGGCCTTATTTTACCTAGTGCACAGATGCAGCAATTAAGGAAGAGGAACTCAATCAGAAAGACTAAAGGCTTCAAGGCCTGGACTTTAGACCTAGGTCTTCTGGCCAATTAGCTCAGTGTTCTTCCTGCTGTGTCATCTGCTGAGAGAGAGAGAGAGAGAGAGAGAGAGAGAGAGAGAGAGAGAGAGAGAGAGAGAGAGATCTGTCAATCAGTATGACAGTGATAACATTCCATAAAGTATAGCTCTTTCTGATAGAGCATAATCAAAAGCAAAAATCTACTTAACTCATTAATGAACAGGAAAAAAAAAAAGAGTACCACAAATCCAAAGATTTGAGAAGAGATTCATTATATAAGAACCCACCCTGAATGAGAACTACACCATTCTGTGGGCAGAGGTCCCAGAGTAAAGAAAAGAGAGAAAGCAAGCAAGCAGTGTTCATCTGTATCTGCTTCCTGTTTCTGGGTGCAATGTGACCAACACCCTCACGCACCTACTTCCGTGTCTTCTTGCAATATTAAAAATGTGTCTCCTCAAATTATAAGCCAAAGGAGACTTTTCCTCTCTTATGTTGCTTCATGTTGAGTGTCTAGTCATAGCAACAAGATAAAGAAGCAATATGGGGATGTCTAAAGACCACTAGGTCTGTTACATACCCAGATATATAACAGTATTATGCTATGCTTGATGTGCAGACAGTATCTGATTGATTCATACATTTGAAAACATGCATAAATTACTTTTTTTCAGGGGGGAATTAAATACAATTGACTTAATCACAGTTCTATTGTTGGGAAGAGAAATCATGGCCAAAGCAACTCACAAAGAAAAGTATTTAACTGGAGCTGGATTATGTTTTAGAGGTTTACGTCGTTATCATCATGGTGGGGAACATGGCAGCATGAAAGCATAGATGGGGCTGGAGAAGGAACTGAGAGTTCTACATCTGAATCCACAGGCAGCAGGAAGAGAAAGACATCAGGCCTGGCTTGAGCTTTTGAAACCTCAAAGCCCACCCAACACTTTCAACAACAAGGCCACACATACTCCAGTGAGGCCACACCTCCTAATCCTTCTCAAGTGGTGCCACTCCCTCGTGACTAAGCTTTCAAATATATGATCCTAGGGGGCCATTCTTATTTAAACCACCACAACAACCAAGTAGCATTACTACATATAAGCCTCAAAGACATATTTGAGAAGCCTATCTTCAAAGAGAGGGATGTATCGATAGATTCTCTGGAAGTGTCAGCCTCCCCGGGAAAGTGACCCATGGCCACTCTTGACTTACTCAAGACTGCAGGAAATTTATCTTAGACAGGAAAGAGTGGTCTTTCTCCAGGAAACATAGGAGAGCCATGCTCTTAAGAAATTTCTGATTCACATCTCTTCCAGATATTAAAAAAGAGAGAGCTTGGGGCCCATAGATGTCACTGAGGCACAGAAAATCTGGTAAGGAAGAAGTCAATGACATAAATGTGTTCGCTGTACTTGTCTCTGTGAGCGTTAGCTAGTATAACATGGTTCAAAGTACAGAAAACTGCTGATGCTCAGGAGGCAGCCTGGTACACCAGGGCTTCCTGCAGCCCACTGCCACAAGCACAGATGTCCTCTCTGCTCTTACTCTGAATGTATATCCTTGGTCCCCTATGCATACCTCCAAAGGTTCCAGATGTCACTTATCCCTTAGGTACCTCAAAAGCCCAGAAGGGATTTCATAAGTGTCCACGGCCTCTTACTATGTGTCCTCTGGGACATGACATGCTGTCCTTTGGCCTTTAAGTTCCCATTAAAGCAACTGGTCAAAAGTGAGCTGTGTGTCATGCCTCCCAGCTTAAAGAAGAATGTTGGTTACCCTACCCTGACAGAAAGTCAATGGCAAGCCATATGATTTGTGTAGCCTGGTTTTATCAAGCAGAGATAGATGGGCAAGGTCAGACTGGCCTCTGGGGAAAGGTGGCATTGGTCCAGCAAGCTGCCCTAGAAGGGTGAGGCAGATGAAGCATGGCCATTTTTAATGCCATTTCTGAAGGGAATTTACTCCCAAAGCTTTGATCTTGGATCTTATGGTTGCTGAGGTCTGCATCTTTCCACAGTGAGACTTCAGGTTGGCTAAGAGCCAGTATCGCTCTGTTTTTCTTGCTCTTAGTCTCTCTCCCTTTCATGTTGTTTCTCTCTCATCCATCCCTCTCTCTCTCTGTATCCCTCCCCCCACATGTACATGTGTGTGTTTTGTATGATTGCTTTAACTAGTTACATCTAATTCTTGAACTATACTTATATAAAACTTTTTGAAACATGTGAAAACATGTGCAGAAATTTACAAAGCCCCAAAAGGGTCTTGCTTATCATTTTCTCTTTTTTTCAATAATTTATTTATTCACTTTACATTCCAATTGCTGCTCCCCTCCTCCACCCCCTCACACAGCCCCTCCCCCATCTCCTCTTTCCCTCCTTTTCTGAAAGGGTAGAGGCTCCCCTGAGTGCACCCCCCAAACCCTGGCAGATCAAGTCTCTGCAGTACTAGGCACGTCCTCTCCTATTGAGGCCAGGCAAGGCAGCCCAGTTAGGGGAATGGGAGCCACAGACAGGAAGCAGCTTTAGAGGCAGCCCTGACTGGTGATGCTCATCATCTTCAAGTCAAACTGTGTCTTTCAAAATGTTCTATGTACCCATTGTGTGTGAACAGTACAGGTGAGGATTTGTGTTCTGAGATCTTAAATTGAGCGCACATTAAATACCATAATGACGCCTAGGCCTAGAGATGAGAACTTTTAGCCACTTGTGAAGGGAGTCATATTGGAACACTTCCACACATATATGTGCCCTACCTCCATGTCACAACCAAACTGAACAGTGTGACAAAGACATTATGATTTAGGCAAAGCCTAAAATACTTGTTATTTAGAATTTTGCAGGGAAAAACATGTATCTGACCCTTTGACCTGGGGTCTCAAAACATCTTTCTTTGTTGTGGTTTGCCCTGAAGTTATTTGTATTTTGATGCTAATTCCACTGCCCCAAGGTCAGTACTCAGGAATCAGGTGACTTCACCAGAACTTCTCCCCATTGAATTTGCAAAGTACAGGTGAGGGGTAGGTACAGGATAGAAGGAGGCCTGTCATTGGAGGAGAAGGAAGGATGGGCGGGAGAGAAGTTTGAAGGAAGAGGAGGAGACTAGGACAGAAAGGAGAAAGAGACATGAGGGAGAGAGGGAGAAGCTGTGGCAGGACGATGGAGGCTGACGTAAAGATCTCGCTCTGTGTATTTACAGGTTGTTATTGGGGTTGGGGATTTAGCTCAGTGGCAGAGCGCTTGGTACAGGTTGTTATTAATGTTCTCAAGGGATGGATGGTACTGGGCTTTGTATGTTTAAGTGGGCAATTATATCTTACCAATTGGGTCAAAGGTTATTGTGTTGTGTGTTCTTTTATGTGACAGTTTGAGAGTAGGAAAGTGTGTGGCAGCAAGAGACACTGGGCCGCCGCGGAGTTGGGATGTGTTTCTGCCAAGATATCTAGCAAATATCTTGAGGTACCGTGGTGCCGGACCTAGCGAGGTAAAAGACAATAATACTTTTTTTTTACTTTTTATATTTTTACAACAACATTTCTTTTTATGTGGGTGGGGGTGGAGGGTAAGACAGGGTTTCAAGACTGTGCTGTTATGGAACTTACTACACAGATGAGGCTGGCCTCAAACTGCCTGGCTTTTCTTTTTTTCTATAGACTTTTTAAAATCACTTCTAAGTAAACAACACAGATACACTCCTGCAGAAACTAGACAGAGCTTTACTAAACATGATAATAGAAGAAGGAACTGGGCTGGGAGATGACTCCGTGATTAATAGTTCTTGCTGCTCTTCCATAGGACACGGTCCCAGTACCCATGCTGGGCGGCTTACAGCTGCCTGTAATGCAGCTGTAGGGATGCAACTCTCTTCTGGCCTCTTTGGTCATGTGACCCAAGCAGCATACTACAGAGATACGCATGTGTTCTCATAATTAAAAAGTAAATTTAAAATCAAGACAAATAAATAACAGAAAGTACCATAACATGAATAACCTTGTCGGTATTTTCCTAGTATATTTTGATTTCCCTTTCTTTTGTGCTCTCTGTTGCAGCCATGGAGGTTTTTGCCCTATTACAGGAGAAATATTTGCTGGTCTTCAATAAGACAATAGATTCCATTATTGTAATCTGTACAACAGAAATCTGAGAGACTGGGGTGGGGGGCATGAAAAGTGGAGATACACTATCCCTCCAAAATTATGATCGGCACATCTCCATATTTCTGTTTTCTGATCTACATAATGAAGATACCAGTGACTATCTCACAGGGTTAGGGCAGAATCGAATGAAAGGATCCATAGACAGTACTGGCAATATTACCTGGCAGATGGCAAGAGCTCAGTAAGTACTAATACTTACGGTTATTATCATTGTACACTCACCAATGACAGTGGACATGAAGCCACCTCGCTTTTAAAAGGAGAGGTAGTGAATTTGAGTCGTGGGTGTCCGTGATGTAGCTATTTCCTCTGAAGTAATGTTTCGCCCATGAGGGAAGTCAGTTAAACTATAGAAAGGAAATGAAACAAACAATGCTCAGCAAACAAATAGAACTCACAAGTCTCAGGAAACTCCTGGAACAAGAGTCCAAGGTGCTTCCCCAAAGCATTAGCTGTAATGTGGCTGAGAAACTTGGCTCTGACCCGCTGAGCTCCTTCCAAATCATGCAGATAGCCCCAGGGAGACAGCTGTTGGGAGTCATCAACAGACCATGTGAAGAGGGCTTTTCGGTGCTATGGTTACCTTTGTTATCTACACTCCAGTAAGTAGCTTCTCACCCATACTCTTATTAGTAACCCCGATGGACTCACACTCAATAAGGTAGCCTTGGATGGGATGGTTTCCGTGACCTGTCATCAATGCCCTATCTGGGTAAATAGATGTTTGCTCATGTCTGTCCAGGAGAAGTCACACGACAATGTCTATATCCGGGCAATTTACAATGAACTCAAATTAACCCACACAGACACCCCTACCCAATGACTCCTCTGTACTAATTTTTCTACAGCATCACATTCATTTTTACATACATGCATATTTCTGCATCAGCTTAGAATATAACCCATGAGATAAATGCTACTGTTATACTTTTCTATGCCAGGAAACAAGCACAGATAAAGAACCATTTACCCAAAGTCACACTGTTACACAATGACTAAGCCACTGTTCAAACTACAGCTCTCTAACATCAGGGTATGAGGTACATTGTATGTCCCTTATATTGACAGCATGTCCCAAGCATGGCTTCTATAATATCTACATCAGCATGAGTTCAGGTGCTTGCTCTGACTAAGCATTACCAGACCACCTTCCTTCACTGAATACAGAGCTGTGTGTGTGGACAGCATCTTTGCATCTTCCTTAAATATTATTATACCTATCTCTTCACTGTTCTGTTCACAGGTCATCAAAAAAGGCTACATCAAATCAGCAGCAGTATCGCTTGCAAATTCACAGTCCTCTGCAGAGAAACAAGAGGAAAAGGAAAGAAGGACAAAAACAGAAAAATCAGGAGACTATGTCTCTGGTTTTTGTCCCCCTACTTCACGCTCGACTAGAGCCACTGTCTTTATAAAAGGAAGTCAAGGGTAAATAAGGTTAGCAAGTTGACTTACAGAGTGTAAGGAAGTAATCTCCCTTTGCCCACCTCTGTAGTGTAGCTTTGAACACCACAGATATAAAAGGTCTGTAGTAAGTGCTTTAGTTTAACAAGCAGCATAAGGCAGACCCTCTGAAAGCTGGGGTGTTCTTAGAAGAATCAAGTCAGATCACTGCGAGAAGTTATGTGTGGGTTCGATTTCACCTCCCGCTTCTTCTTTGCCTTGCTTTCTTTTCCTTCACTCTGTCATGATATTTTCATTCTTGTCTTGTATTTTGACTTGCTTTCCCCAACCCCAGGCCCTGCCCCATGCTTCCTTACAGCTCCTTCATTGACGTGTGCTCTGTTTATCAAGCCTCACTCCCATTAAGCATTTTCCGTAGGAAGGTCTCATCTGTATGCTGAGGCATACCTCTCCTGACCCACCATTAGGTGATCCCTTACAGCTGCCTCATTATTTCAGTCTCTCTCCAACTGGTGAGAGCAGCATTCCCACAGAAAGGGAGGAAATAGTAGCTGTGAGTGCTGAAGTTCAGCGGCTAGCCCGGGCAACGCAGAGATATCACACCCAGGCTAACAATCTTCCCTTGACCCACTGGTTTCTTTTGAAAAACAGTCCGGAATCCATTGCCTGCATCGACTGTAGCCCCTAATGCCAATTTCAGACAGCGAAGCAATGCCATAACTCAAGTAACCTTGAAATTTCTAGCTGGCTTAAAACTACTAGAGAAACACACTCAAAAACATCTTAGTCCCAATATGGTGCAAACTCTTCCTGTTTCTTACAAGTTTCATTATGATCACTCTTGGCATTCTGTCTAAGCTCCACCCCCACAGCTACCTGGGAACAGCCATACCTGGCTCCACCCCACAGCAGCCTGGCAACAGCCAGCTGTGCCTGACTATATAAGGGGCTGCTTGCCCCCTTCTCTTCCTCTTTTTTTTTTTTTTATATATATACAATGATATTTTGTTGATTTTGAAACATGTTATTCTTTATAGAATATTCCTATGAAGGAGCTATCATCTTCCTATTTAACTCCACCATCTTTACATACATGAGAAAGTAGCTCTTGAGACAAAATAATTTGGGGTGTTTATGAAGTCCTTGGGCTTACAGCCAAAGGCCTTTACCTTCATCTTTTTTTTTTTTTTTTGCAATTTTTTTTTTTTAACTTGAATATTTCTTATATACATTTTGAAAGTGTTATTCCTTTCCCGGTTTCGGCAAACATCCCCTCCCCCCCCTTCCTTATGGGTGTTCCCTCCCCACCTCCCCCATTGCCGCCCTCCCCCAACAGTCTAGTTCACTGGGGTTCAGTATTAGCAGGACCCAGGGCTTCCCCTTCCACTGGTGCTCTTACTAGGATATTCATTGCTACCTATGAGGTCAGAGTCCAGGGTCAGTCCATGTATAGTCTTTAGGTAGTGGCTTAGTCCCTGGAAGCTCTGGTTGCTTGGCATTGTTGTACATATATGGGGTCTCGAGCCTTCAAGCTCTTCCAGTTCTTTCTCTGATTCCTTCAACGGGGTCCTATTCTCAGTTCAGTGGTTTGCTGCTGACATTCGCCTCTGTATTTGCTGTATTCTGGCTGTGTCTCTCAGGACCGATCTACACTTCTGCACTTCTTTGCTTCATCCATCTTGTCTAATTGGGTGGCTGTATATATATGGGCCACATGTGGGGCAGGCTCTGAATGGGTGTTCCTTCAGTCTCTGTTTAAATCTTTGCCTCTCTCTTCCCTGCCAAGGGTATTCTTGTTCCCCTTTTAAAGAAGGAGTGAAGCATTCACATTTTGATCATCCGTCTTGAGTTTCATTTGTTCTAGGCATCTAGGGTAATTCAGGCATTTGGGCTAATAGCCACTTATCAATGAGTGCATACCATGTATGTCTTTCTGTGATTGGATTAGCTCACTCAGGATGATATTTTCCAGTTCCAACCATTTGCCTACAAATTTCATAAACTCGTTGTTTTTGATAGCTGAGTAATATTCCATTGTGTAGATGTACCACATTTTCTGTATCCATTCCTCTGTTGAAGGGCATCTGGGTTCTTTCCAGCTCCTTCTCTTCCTCTTACTCTTAGTTCTTCACTGCTCTTGCCCCTTCCCCATGCCCCCCTCCACATGCCCATGGTCGGCTGCCTTTCTGCTGTTCTTATCTTCTCTCATTAAAACTCTCCACGTGGAACCATGGTGGCTTGGAGTGTTCTGTCTGGGCCCGGTCCAAAATTCGAAACCCTAACAGTCACCACCACCAATTATTACCCAGGTAACCCACACAAGAAATGACAAGTTCTCATAGGTTACGTGTTTAGTGTCCAGCTCATGGTTTGTGATTTTTATGCTTTACATCCCCACTAAACATATCTTAGTCAGACTCCATGATATGTCCTCATATAATGAATGGGTGCCCACAACGTAAGTATTCCCACCCCTGAGTAACCAAGGTTTAATAGATCTTATTAGTGATCATGCACTCCTACTGTGTCCAGCTGTATCAGAAGCATTTCAGTAAGTTGAAGATGACAGAAAGGTCACTAGGCAAATATATGGTCCTTGAAACTATTCTGCCTTCAAGAAATAGTGTCAGGTTCCAGACAATGAGTGGTGAGGTAGGGGGAACTTAGACTCTCTTCCTATTTCACTCATGTTTGAATAGTACATCTCCAAAAGTTTGAGCTATTTAAACCCCTTCAGCCCATTCCCCAAACCTGAACAACTTGACAGATTAACATCTTGTCCTTTCAAGCCCCCCAAATGACAAATAGGTGATAATTGTTTTCCCTCAACCAATACCAGCAGGCCGTTCTGATAGGCTAAATTACAGTGGAGCTAAGAAGAGAGGAACCTTTTTTGCAATCAGTTTATGATAAATGGCAGTTGTACCTACTTGTTTGAATGGTAATGCTACCTACCAAGAGATCGAGAGTCTCTTAGCCCTTTCTGGACCTCTGTGACGACTATGTTGTCGATCTCAAAGACTAGAAAATGAGTAACAACTCCTTCAGCAGAGACTCCGGTCATTTGTACGCAAGATTGACAGGTGCTTCTACTTCACCAAAATTTCCCTTCTCCAATTAGATCTAATTGCCTTGCTTTCTCTTTCAGTGAGCTCCCAAACCATGTTTGCTAAGTGATTATTGCTACAAGCAAGTAGCAACTTGGTCTTGAATTACTCCCATGCCACTGGATCTGCTCTATGAGGTATCTTCCTTCTTTGTTTCCATACATTGTTCCATAGATGAGTATACATTCTCATGAGTGGAGACATCCAAGACTTCATCCATCTAGATAGTTATTTTAGCTACATAACATCTACTTCAGTGTTCTCAATCTTTTCAATGTCAGCACACACAGACTACTTTACTTCATATGTGTGCTGTCTGGGTTTATGCCATCTTGACACAAGCTAGAGTCATTTAGGGGGGAAAAAAACTCAACAGAAAATGCCTCCACCAGAGTGGTCTACAGGTAAGTCTGTGGTGTATTCTTCTTTTTTTTTTTTTTCCTGGAGCTGAGGACCGAACCCAGGGCCTTGTGCTTGCTAGGCAAGCGCTCTACCACTGAGCTAAATCCTCAACCCCGGTGGTGTATTTTTCTTGACTGGCGTGAAGAGCCTGGTTCATTGTAAGGCCACTCCAGGCCTGGCAGTGCTGAGTGCTATAAAGAAAGCAACCTGAGAAAGCCAGTAAGCAGCATTCCTCCGTGGTCTATACCTCAGTTTCTGCCTCCAGGCTCCTACCTCAAGTTTCTACCCTGATTTCCTCTCAATATTCGACTTTGTCCTAGAGGTATAAAAAGGAATATACACTTTTCTCCCCAGGTTGCTTTTGGTCATGGTGTTTTATCGAGGCAATAGAAACCCTAAGACAATATTGGATCAAAGAAATGGAGCTACCAGAGGTTAGAGAAGACTGCTCTGAGAAGTTGAAACTTTCTGTACCTGAATACCACCTCCATATCTCAAAGTCTCAGTCATTAGTACCAATACACCTGAAACCATTTCAGAATACACACTTGTGCCAAAGCCATCTGGTTAAGGCTGTTCCCAGAAATAGTACCTATACCAAAACTGAGCTAACCCATGAAGACAGAATTACCACAGTCCCAGCCCACATATATACTACATCCAAGGAAGGGAAAAGTAAACAAATCATTTTGAGGGTTATGGGCCCCTCAAAGGGCAACCAGCAGGCAGTGCACACCCATTAGAACACCCTCTTGTTCTGAGAAGTCTACTTGCTCCTTAAATTTAGAAAGTGATTCGAATGAACTGAGTTAGAGTTCAGTACCATAAGGAAATGAGAGTTTTGCATAGAAAACACAGATGAAGGGTTCGGATTTGCTCCTCTGACCCGTTTTCTGGGATGCTGTCATGAGAGCTAAGCCTTTGGCACCTATAGCATACCTCCTGATGTGTTACTCCTGCTATGAAAACACAGATTGCCTAACACTCAGACATCACTGTACTGAGCCCTTTTGCATGAACTTCACAGCTCTAACTCCTCCCAAGGACTCAGGGAAGCAAGTGCTAGGCAGGCCTCTATTTATGCTTGGGGAAATGGACATTTGAAGACAAGACAAATTAGTCCAAGGTCCGATGGGGGTAAAATGCAGATCAGAAGCAGCAGTATGGAACTGGGTTCTGGTTTACACTACTGAAGCCACTGAAGACAGGTTAAAGAAAAACAAAACTGGGAAAAGGATTTGACAGCTCACCTGAGCCTTCCTTCTCTAGAAACTGTATTCCCTTATGTGACATTCACGATGGCAAACGCTTGATTCTCTGGATCTGAAGCTAGAGATCTCCAGGCTCATACTTGACCTTTTCTGTTGCTGATGTGAAAACCATAACCAAAGCAACTCATGTAGGGGAAAGGGCTTGACTCAGTTTGTTTACAGGCTTTGATCCATCACAGCAGGAATTCAAGAATAGGAAGTCAAGGAGGATCTTGAAGGGAAAACATGCAGGAACATTGCTTGTTAGCTGGCTCAGGCTTATGCTTAAGTTAGTTCTCTTTATTGCCCAGGTCAGCCTACCCAGGGAATGGTGCCATCCTAGTGGACAGGACCCTCCCATATCAGTTAACAACACCACACACACACAAGCCAATCCGATCTGCACAGACCCTCAGAACTCCCCTCTCGGATGATTCTTCTCTGTTTTAAGTTGGCAGTTAAAGGTTAACAGAGACCGTACTATTGCTATAAGGCCTTTTTCTGGCTGTCTCACGTTTTAAACTATAAACTAATCTGTTTACACTGATTTACACCGGCAGAAAGTGCTATATTGTTAGAGAGTTGAATTCAGCAGTTCATAAAATCAGATGGAGTCTTGGGATAATGGACTTTCTCTGGATGGAAGAAGCAGTAGCCGTCTTTAGCTCGGGTGTCTAGGTTTTGACTGTGCAGAAGGTCCCTCAGTTATTTCCAAACTCAAGGGTGTTCACAGCAACTGCAGGGCATCGTGGCCCCAGATGATCACTGGCCCCAGAGCTTCTCAGTCACAGGTCTGGGTGGGCTCTAAAAGTTGACAGTTTCAACAGTTGCTCAGATAACACTGATCACCAGGGTCTACAACTGAAAGACAGAGAAATTGGGGCGTGACTAGTGGGTGACTTGCCTAAGATCACACAAGTTTGGATCACAGCCTAGAGTTTGCTGACATTAATCAAGAAGTGGTTTCTCTCTCTTCCCTTCAAATTTTTCATATATACATATGTGTATGTATAAACGTATATGCATGTATGTTTATGTGTTTTGCCAGAAAAACATGCCCATCCCTAAATTAAATGCATTAAGAAGTAATTACAGTGCAAGATGGAGAATGGTCGGGTTGGGGATTTAGCTCAGTGGTAGAGCACTTGCCTAGCAAGCGCAAGGCCCTGGGTTCAGTCACCAGCTCTGAAAAAAAGAAAAAAAAGAAAGAAAGAAAAGGAGAATGGTCATGATTCTACAGTAAATTATCTTCAAGTTGTACTTAAATCCTTCTTACTTTTCTCACTCTCAATCATTTTTGTCTCATCTATCCCACCTTTCTCAAGGTCAACAGCAAGGAACCCAAGGAAACCCCTTTTGACATCAGCATCCCCAGTGCTGCCAGAATGCTTAAGATTCAGTATTTCCGCATAATTCTCTCAGTCCCTGTGTCAGGGAGGAAAAACTGCTCATGTCCAGTGCAAGTTTTGCCTTGGGCTGTCAGTCTCTTCTTCTTGCCTCCAGTTTTTTTGACTTGTAAAATGAGAGTAACCTCTAAGGTCCTCCTTTCAGCTCCAACTTGCTACAGAGCTGAGGAAAAAACTCAAGCAACTTGTCTGAACCAAAGGAACCCTGAATGACAATGAGCTCCTTTTAGATAGCTCTCCCATTCTGAATATCCACTAGGAAAGAACAGGAAGCCCCAAGAGGCCAATGCCATGTGATGGAGGTGACCAGAAGATAGACGAGAGGTGGGGAGCCTTTGAGGCTCACCCTGGAAAGCAGGAATGAACACATTTGTAGCTCATTCTGTTTGCCTGCTCCTGCTTCCCTCCGGATTTTTAAAGACTATTTCCACTTGTAATGATTTACTACTTCTACTTGGCACAAAACAATAGAAAGTGGAGGGGGCATGCAAGTATTTGTAAACCAGGAAAAAGACGCTGTGAAAGGTGGCACAGAAGAATATTGCTCATTAAAACAAAATTCACTCCCTACATAGCCAAGAAACATATGCCAGGCAGAAATCCTATGAAGCCTGGTTTGCCTCCATTTAGGTAAAAGGACGAATCTGTCAAAAGAAAGAGGTAAAAACCAAAGAGCACTGCATCTACTATTTTTAAAGGAGGGTTTGAGGGTAGCCGATCATCGCCAGCAAGTTAGAATGGCTGCACACAACCCATTCTGTCTTGAGGGAATTGAGGACTTTAAAGGAGGCACAGCAAGTAGGTGGAACAAGCGGACAGCTCTGCAAGTCTATGGCAGCTTACTCAACACTGTCCCAAAGGATCTCGCTACAGGAGAGGTCATCATGAAGCTTCGAGACCAGACAGTCACCCAGGATCATGACGTGCAGGAATCAATTGCTGCTCTGAGCCTGGTTGTACCTGGTCTAGAACTTCATCTAGGAGCCTTTCATACAGACAGACAGGTGGCCCTGCACTGGACAGGATCGTCACCTCAATCTCAGCAGGGTGAAGGGGATGATGGAAGTTTGCATTGTTGGTTTAGGTGCATCATGGCCTCAAACATTTCCAGTACAGTCTGTTAATAAAACTATTACATTTAACGGGGATTACTAGAAGAATTTGGTGCAGTATCTTGGGACTCATCCCACTACTGGACAAGGACCCATCAAGTTGCAGGGTTACAGCTTCAACCTGCAGAGGGATGTATGCATAACCTCTGACATCACCAATGGACAGCCCCTTGGAGCACATGGTCCTAAAGCTCAAGACGATGCTCTACTTCCCTAATTGTTAGTCTTGTCCTCGAGAACTCAAAGTGTGCCCACAGCCCACAACCTGATAACAAACCTCATGGTTTTTGCTGTTGCCATTGTAACTAGCAACAATACCAGGGGCTGAACAATTACACTGCCCAGTGTAAGCCTACCAGTGATGTCTGGATTCTGGATTACATAACACAAAGAGCTGTCCTGTCCGTATTCAACCCCGCCTGTATCAGCCGCCTGCTGCAGGCCCTGATCCAGCCTTAGAGGTGGTTTACAATCTTCCCTTGTAACACTGAACATACATTACAAGATTTGCCTTTGTAGTATGCCCAGCCATGTAGAAACCAATCGCTTCCTCTTGTTAAAAATAGAAGGAAGGACAGAAGGAAGGAAGGGAGGGAAGAAGGAAGGAAGGAAGGAAGGAAGGAAGGAAGGAAGGAGGGAGGGAGGGAGGGAGGGAAGGAAGGAAGGAAGGAAGGAAGATACCTACGGCACTGTCATTTCAGGAATAACACCTGTCAGGAAAAAACGAAAACCAGTATTGCAGTATAACCTGTCTGGGAGACAAGGTCAGAAGCAAGAAGGTCCTTATTTTATTCACTTTTCTGCAGGTATAGAAAGACAGCTTCTAGCAAATGGTGGCTTTTACTATGAAATAAGCTCCCATGGTTGCCTTTACTTGCAACAAGAAATGCATGGCTATAGAAGGTCATCTGATCCTTAAGTTTAAGGTAGAAGGTAAAGTTTTCAACACTAGTTTTTTTTTTTAATTTAGTCAATAATCACTTATTTTTAAGCACAGACACCACTATCAGCTCTCATACTGTGTGGCTGGTGTCTAAGATCCATGCATATTGTATGAGGGTTCTCGCCAAAATGATAATGCCAGGTGTCAACATACACATTTCAATGGTCCCTTAAAGGAAGGTGCTGATGTTTGCAAATTAGTGCTTGAGCACACTTCCAGTTAAGAGCTCAATTTGCATTCCTGTATTCTCCTTTGCTCTGAGTGATATATCCACAAGCAAATGGAGCTGTTTCTGAAATGGCCAGAGAGGGAAAGCTTCTGGGTTTCAACATCTACAACTTGAGATTTCCAATTCAGATCATTGTGATTGACCTGGGGATTGTGATATTAAATCCCACAATTAATATTGTATTAAAGTATATCTCAAGGATCTTTCTCAAGCCCTAAGAAGAATTTACATACCTAGAGCTTCCCACATGCCTACTACAAACATACTGCAGTGGGGTTGATACCCAGAACAAAGTAGAAGAAACAGCATGAAAACACACGGAGAACCTGAGGCAGAAGTACAGACGCTGAACTGCTAACAAAAAAGCATGCCATTGGAGCTCCTCAGAACAGAGGAGCCAGAGGCAGCCAATAGCAGGCTAAGGGAAGCCTCATTCTGTACATGCTGCTGTAAGTTAATCAATGGGGATTGAATATCTCAAAATCACACTGTCTCTCGACAAGTATTATTGTTGGAGGATCCTGCTATTTAAAGGTTATAATCTACTATGTCCGGACAGCTCCGCTGAGATTGGCACAAAATGAAGGACTCCCATTCCTGACAGGGCTTCCTCTTCACTACCTTATCTGGGGAGCCCAACCCCCACACACAACCTGCAAAATCACAGGTTCAACTTCCTTGAATGCTTCTCCATGCAAATGAGGTATCCCTACTACTTTAAGCCTCAGCCAATGAAACTTCGCCCTAAGAAGAACCCCTTCCCACTTGCCAAGGTCAATATAGCTCTGTTCACCCCAATAAAGAGTACAAGCCGTTTCATTGAATATAGTCTAAGAGAACTGTTTCACTGAAGGTTGCCTAAAAAGAGCTGTAACTCTGAAATCGTCAAAGAGCCCTCCCCCTCAAAATGAGAGAGCGAGCGCACGCACGCGCACACACCATGGATACCCCAAGGGAAGCATGGAAAACTGAACCACATGTTATGGCAGGGTGTTGGATTTGTCCCCTTTCATGAGATGAAGAATTGGATGCAGTTACAAGAAGGGACAGGTGAGAAGGTGTGGAAACAGCATTTGTGGTGACTTTCATGGGCCCTAGAGACAGGAGACCTGGGGTGTCAGAAGAAGATACCCTTCAGGGTGCACTTTGATTTCAAAGTATTATGGGCATGTATATTACAAGGTCCTAGAACAAAGCCATTCAACACACTAAGGGCAACACATCTGGATCTTTACACTGAAATTAACTGAAAATTAAAGTCCAATTCCTCCGTCACAATGGCCATTCTTCAGGCTTCGGCAGGCACTTGAAATTACTACCTTGGGCAAGGTAACACAGAGAGGGCATTTCTGTGACTTCCAGTGTGCTGGCAGGCACAGCTGCTCTCAAAGCTTAAAATGAAAGAAATCTTTCAGGCCTGGTTTCCACATGCTACAATGATAAAGACCTCCTAGATAAAGCTCTCAACAGAGCAGCTAAAAATAAAACCGGAAGAAGGGAAAGCTGGATGACTGAGATCTGAGCACAGCTTACTTTTCGCAGGAGTCAAGCCCAGGGATTGGCAGAAGGAGGCTCACGCTTCCTAAGTGTCAAGGTTTGTTGCTACACTCCCAAGCTCTGCCCTACCTGTAGCATCTCCCACTTCCTTCTTCCGTGGTAACATAGACCCTTTGAGCTCAGTGACTAACAGAAATGATCCCTTAATTTCAAGAGAGTCCCCCATGATAGAAGAAAAAGACGTATTTTGACTGGAAAAAAACAACATCTCTTCCCTAATGAAAAGAGGAAGCATCATCTCATTCTATTCCTCTTGCTTAGTGAATATAAACATAGTGTCCAGAGCTCTGGAAGCTTCTTACAGCCATGAGACATCACTCATGAAGAGGAAGAAGAGGAGGAGGAACACATCATGATAGATCTTTGGAAGGTGGCAAGTGCCATATGGAAGACAGATGACATCATCTGAGCCAATTATGAGCTGTGCACCCAGACTAGCAACTGCTTGCCTGGTGACTTTGGGAATGATAAAATACCTTCTGTCTCATTCTTCCTCTAAGAAATGAAGATAACATCTACCAGTTGGGGTTGTGAGGCTTCCATGGGTTAATCCATGAAAAATTCCAAGAACAGTGCCTGACATGCAACAAGCTGTCAGAATGTGTTCCCTGTAATCCACGTCACCATGTTCCAAGAACAATGGCTCAAGGACTGAGGTCCAAGTCTTGGAAAGGTGATTTCACATTCTAGCCCAGTGACTCACTAATGCTGTGAAAATAGGTTATAAATCATCACATTGCTCTCCATGTGGCCAGAAAATGCTTCTTTATCTCCTCACAAACCCTTTTCCTCCCTCCATAGGTCTTTAACTCTTAGGCCACAAAAATGAGGAAAATCAAATGGAAAACCTGAATATACCGTTCCCTAGCAAACCTGAATGGATACTAGCACTGATCACTCCTGTGTCAGGCTCCCTCATGTTCATATCAGTGTCATGCACAGATTTCTACCCCAACCAGGCTGCTCTCCAAAACTAAAAGTATGGGAGAGTAACTAGGGAGCTCAGTGTTTTGTGGGGAAGCAAGGGGGAAGGGAATAGCAAGACAGGCTTTGCTTCTAGGACACAGACTCCGAAGGCATTTCCCAAAGCTCTGACACCTTATCCCATGGCAGCCTAGAGTGATCTGGGGACAGACTGCCTCTAGCTTCCACTTGCCTTCTCTGAAAAGGCCAATGGAACCTCCCACTTGTCTCCCTGACCGTGCCTGGCACATCCTGAAGACTGGCTCTGATGCCAACCTGAGTTCTGATGGTTCTCAGCTAGCCTAGTCTCCTGCTAATGCTGTTGAGCTCTATAAAGCAAGTGCAAGGCACTTCCAAGCTGAGCATGGCTGGGGTCCCTCAGACATGCTCCCTGGAGCATAAGTAATGCTTGGGTCCACTCCACATTTCAAGGACACTGGAGGCAACTTGCAAACTAAGCCCAGGTCTCCCACATGCTGCTCTCCCAGCAGGGCATCCTGGCACTGTCACCATCTAGAGCTCTGAATGGGCCTTGGGTCCAAAACCCTATGTCTTGCCACTCCTTACTGAGTGCCCCAAGTTCACCAGGGCCTCAGAGCCCACAGACCCACCTGGCCTTTCCTACCTCTTCTCTGTACAAATGCTCAGTCAGGCAGTGGGCAGCTACCTCCCTCTTCATCAACTCTGTTTCCTCCCGAGCCTAGGATGCAAGCCACACATCCTCCCAGCATCAGAAAAAGGTCCCGTCAAGTTTCACCCTAGAGATTCCAGATACATTAAAACCCTTTCTGACTGTCCTGTCACCATCTTTCCCTCTCTTTTTGCCTGTCCTACGGAACTCTGACTTTCCATCTAACCCTCTGGTCTCTGAGCTTCATTATAAATGTGTTCCTAATGCCTCACCTTCCACCAGAAGCAGGTAGGAGATTTAGGACTAACTTGAGGAGTTGGTAAATTACCAGAAATCCAAAAAAAAAAAAGTGTGTCTTGCAATTTTTTCAGAACATTACCTCTCCTGGATGTGTCAACTCGGGCAAGTTTCAGAATTATTTTTTGGAGTCTCAGTTTTATCATCTGAAGAAAAATAAATTATAGTGGTACAGAACCGTAGCATAATTGGAACAGCAATGATTTTGTGGGCAAACAATAGCATGTAAGCAAATGTTCACAGCAGCAAACAGAACAGGGGACCATCAACCACAATGGGCAAACAAATGTACTCAAATAACAGAACACTATTGATTATAACAATGAATGAATCTGGGCCAGGAACTTCGCTCAGTTGGTGCATTGCCTGTCTAGCACGCCCAAAGCTCAGCTGGGCCATGGCTGCACATGCCTATAATCCCAGTGCTTAGGAGGTAGAGACAGGAGGATCAGAAATTCCAGGTCATAAATTCAAGGCCATTCTGGGATGTATAGGACCTTAACTTGAAAGAAGGAAAGAGAGTCTGGGGGGGGCGGTGGCAGGAGGAGGGAGGGAGGAGGAAGAGGAAGAGGAGGGAGGGAAGGAAGGAAGGAAAGAAGGAAGGTAGGAAAGAACTTCTCCTACATTGTGCGTGATGGTTATATCTCAAAAATTGCACCACATGGAAGAAATTGGACTAAAGTCAAACCAAAGGCCACATATTACAAATACACATTTTAAGGGGCTGAGGAGATGGCTCAGAAGTTAAGAACACTGGGGACTCTTCCCGAGAGCCTGGGTTTGATTCCCAGCACCTACATAATCTTACAGTAACTTCAGGTCCAAGTGCTCCAGTACTCAACACTCTCGTCTTGCCTCTGCAGGAACTGCACGTACATAGTGCACACACATGCATATAGGCAAACAATCATATACATAAAATTAAAAGTAAATCCATTATTTTTTTTCAACCCAGTTACCCAACTCTACTCCATTTCTTCATCAATAAGCATAGAATTAAGTTCTATTTTAAAAATTCCTTTGGAGGAAGGTCCCTAGAGGTCCCACCTCTAGAAGAGGATGTATTAGCAGTTGATGGCTACTAAGGGAGAGATTCATTCCCCCTTCAGGGACATGGTTACTAGTAGTTTGTCACCCTTCAGTGGATGACTGCATCCATACATAGGTGGATAGCACTCATTGGATTTGAAAGGTAGTAACAATTGAAAATTAAAAAACAAAACAAAACAAAACAAAACAAAATATGATGTCGGAAAGGGAATGGTATGGGGAAACAGTAGGGACAGAAAGGAGAGCATGGTGGATAGAGGTGATGAAAATGTGCCACATGAATATATGCACATTTGAGAGGATAAATAGTATTTTTTAAAAAGTATTTTGTCTAGTTATGAACACACTAAGGGGCATGTATATAAACACACACACACACACACACACACACACACACACACACACATACACACATGGAGCACAGAGAGAGAGAGAGAGAGAGAGAGAGAGAGAGAGAGAGAACCTTCCGAGAATAAACAGTTTAAACATGTTGATCACACTGATTATTGAAGTGTTTATGATTGTTATTAAACTTCTCATTTCCCATCATTTACCTTGCTGTTGCCCTAAAATAATTTAAAGGCTAGTCATGTTTCAGGTGTTATTTGCTTAGTTACAGCTCAGCCTACTATTAAATTCTTGGGATCCTTTGACAATCCCAGAAACTGTGCAGAGGGTCAACAAAGGGCCTCATTACTTTATTACATTTTTAGAACCAAAGGCAAATACACATTGTGAGAGAATTATTAGAATTCTCCACGACTCTCTCGCCTGTTATGAAAGTCGATTTTTGCAAATCACAATACAGGAGAGTTGAAATAAATAAATAAATATGAAAGCATGCTTGCACCTGGTTCATTTAAGTGCCCCGACCTTTCTACAGTGCTCTGATGTCTATACCCTCCCACCCTCAGCTGTGTGCTGAAGCTTCTTCCTCCCGACTGCTTAAAAATAGAAATATATCACCTCCCAGAGTATAGTGTGCTTGGTCCCTACTAATCAACACTAGGTGCTTGAATAGAAAGAGTAACCCAGGGCAGGCATGTTCCTCTCGCTGAGCCAAGTCAAAGGCACATCCCCATTGCTACTTCCTGAAAGGTTATTCTGTTTCATGTTTGATACTGGAGTTGGGATGGTTGCAATCCACCAAGTGGGAGTGGTCAGAGGAACCTAGGTCTCTGGCAAGAACAACAAGTGCTCTTAACCTCTGAGCCATCTCTCTAGCTCCTTCCTTCAAGTCTCAAGGGCTCAGTGACCTAGACTGTTTCTTTCCATCAAGTCCCATTACTTGGTATTGGACATTTATTCTGTGATCTGCACTTATTTCAGACCAAGTAGCACTTTCTTCTCTAGCATTAATTGGTTACGAGCTTTTCAAGACTAAAATGGAGGATTCTAGCTCTTTAAGAGATCCTGACCATAGTTTGAGGATACCACTCTTGGCATACTAACTGAAGGGGGCACATGCTTACTGAGGCAAAGACATGGGGAACTGCCCCTGCTTAAAAATAATTGCTGTCTGTCTGTCATCTGTCTCTTCATCCTTCCTTCCAGCCCTCAGTTTAGAGGTCTCGAAGCCTAATCTGTGATGTCAGCAACATTTAGAAAACTGTTGTCATAGTTTGAGTTTCATTGTTGTAAAGAGACACCATAACCAAGCCAACTCTTATAAAGGAGAATGTTTAATTAGGGCTGGCTTACAGTTTCAGAAGTTCTGTCCATTATCATCATGCCAGGAAGCATGACAGACATAGTGCTGGAGGGGCTACATCTTGATCTGAAGGTGAATAGGAGAGACTCTGTGGGCAGTCAGGAGAGGAATCTCTTCTGACCTGTGTGGAGCTTGAGGATAGGACCTCAAAGCCCACCCCTACAGAGAAGTACTTCCTCCAACAAGGCCACACCTCCTAATAGTGCCACTTCTCACGGGCCAAGCATATTCAAACCACCAAACCTGTTAAAATACAATCTTACTGCAGCTTGGCTGCATCTGAACTTTAGAGCAAGCCCAACAATGCACAGCTTACAAATTCCTACAGGAGATGCTGATGTACCTATCAGTCAGAGAGCCACCAACCTAAATCAAAATCCCCTGTGATGCAACTCTGCTGTTGGGCTCTGGAGGCAGCAATAATCTCTAACTCGCCCCCTGCTTCTAAATCATCAGCTGCCCCTAAAATGACCTCTGCCATCTTCCAGACACTTGTCCTCCATGCTATCCTAACAATCACAACCTGAAGAAAGCAAGTCAGTCAGTAAACTTCCTGAACTTTCCAGAGCTGAGCTGACATCATCAATGATCCTCACTGGAGATCCAGATGCAACTGAAAAAGGTACTTTTTGATGAAAACATTCTAGCCCTGGCTGCCGTGAATGCAGGGGCAGAGAAGGGTCAGCATGAGCCTGAAGGAGAGGCACCATGGCGTAGAGTAGCTACTTTGCTGCGAAGCTTTGAGCCAGACTGTGGAAATGGAATACAGAGATTTTATTCCCTTACCCTTTTTTAAGTGGATAAGACCTTAGCCCGAGAAGCTCCTTTTGCAGTGAGCAGTCATTAATCCAGAGACTCTCGACTGGTCAAAGTGATGAGAGTAAGTGACTGGTGAGTGCTTGGCCTTAAATGGGACATCTTCATCCCCTTCATCTTCCCTCCCCCAACCCCTCCACATCTTAAGGGACTTCAGAGAAGATGGAGCGAACCAATCTCCAGAGAGATGGCTTAGGAGTTATGAGCCCTGACTGCTCCTCCAGAAATCCCAGGTTTGATTCCCAGAACCAATATGACATCACACTACCTTATGATAACTCTAGTTCCATGAATTCTAACACTCTCTTCTGGCCTTTGCAGGCACTGCACATACATAGTACATATACATAGCGCACATACATACATATAGGCAAACAATCATTCATAAAGTTTAAGAGTAAATCTTTTGTTAAAAAAAAGAAAAATTAACATTTCATCCACTATTTTCAAAAATATAGACCATCAGTCAGTTCTCTGCCTTTACTCTGTCCTGTTCATCAATAAGTACACACACCTCTCTCATTCTCTCTCCCTTTCTTCATATCTTTGGATTAGAGTTGTCATTTTCAGCTTTATTGTCCCTCTAAAATATCAGTTCTGATACTAGAAAGATAACCCAACACTTAAGGATGCTTTCTGCTCTGTTGGAGGACTGGAGTTCAGATGCCAACACTCACATGAGGCTGTTCGAAAATGCCTGTGACTCCAGATCCACAGGATCCAGTGCACCCTCGTGACCCTCATGGGTATTTCCCTTTCCTGCACACAAATAAAATAGCAAAATAAACTTTAACGAAGCACAAGCTCCGTTAAATCAGAGACTGCATCTGTTTTTATTGCTGTTTCCGCCTCTGTACCTGTAATAGTATCTGGCAGCCTGTCACCATTGACCAGAAATGGCCACCATACTTCTCTCGTATGGTAAAGCCAAGTGCCTAGAAGTGGCTTTAAAATTTAACAAGTGACTTTTCTCAAATGCAAGTGTCAAAAGAAACACAGTGTTTGTTGAATGAGGCAGTGTTGGACAATAAAAACACAAAAGGGTGAGTTGAGAGTCTTTTGTTGCCAATGAACTAAGCATCAGGCTCATGTCTATGTCCTTCCTGTACCTCAAGAAACTGAAGTCACATTGTGAATTATGAGAGGTGTCTGCTTCTTATATTCATAGCTGGAAAATGTACAAACATTAGAGCTTGAATTGGTATTTTAAACCATCTGGTAAGTCAAATTTATCAAGTGAAAGTCATTTAGATAACTACTTCGAAATTGGGTGTCTCCTTAAAAGCCAATCTGTCACGTTGGGCAGAAGTAGCCGTATTCGCTTTTGTTGTTGGATGGCAGGGCCAAGCTTCCAGAAGTTGCTTCACAAATGACAAGTGAATTTACTCAAATGTTAGTCTCAAGAGGAACAGAATGATGTGCCTTTAAATGCTTCTAACTCCAAGGTCAACAAGATTTATGGTTTACCCAATGTGTCATAAAATGCCTCACGTTATGACTGATCCGCTGGAGACGTGAAGAATACTCAAAACTTCCTGAGTGCAAGCAAAAGAACCATTACTCTGGAAAATGCCATGTGTTCATTAAGGCGGAGAAGCCTGTCATGGGACTGACATCAGCCATAGTTTTCACGGATTGTTTAGAATGAAGACAGCATCACCGTGATGTTCTCTTTTATTACAAAATAAAATTAATCTGTAAATAGCCATTCCTCATAAATAGCTCGCTGCTTATAATATTTGTACCTTCAGTGGGTGACTTAGTGTACAATGGACTGATCAAATGACTTAACACACAAACCAAAATGTGTTGGTGAGACACCAACCAAGCGTTGTACAGGAGTGTGCTCCAAGAGCCTAACTCAATACAGTGCCAAGCTCTTGTGTAGAGCTGCGTCTTGTCTCCATCAGTAAAGTGCTCCCCAGGCAAAGATGGGGATTTAAGTTTAAATTTCCAGCACCCACATAAAAATTGGGATTGACAGCAGGAGTTTGTAAGACCAGTACTGTGGGAGAAGATGAGAAAGATGGATGCCTTGACCTCATGTGCCATTGACCCTAGACAATTGGTGATAGGTGACAATATCTAGTATTGACCTCGATACCCACATGTGCATGCATACTTCTGCACGTGCACTCATCTGCACATGTACACACAACCACATGAAAACATACAATACATCACATACATACACGCATGTATATAGAGGGGGGTATGTGTGCATCTCTTCAATCAGATCAAGTAAATTACTAAAAAGTCAATTTCTTATTTAACTTTTTGAGAATTTTATACATGCATACTGTAGGGCATATGTGACCCCATTACTAGATGGACATAAGAACTGGTAAAGTGGGGCAAGCTCAAACCCTGGTAATTTCAGAGATCTGAGGTGGTAGGAGTGGAGCTGCCCCCTCCCCGACTCCAATGCCTACTCCGAGACCACCCACTGAGAGGACTACAGGCACACAGTCATGTAGCACAGCATCTGGAGTTCTTGTCCATGCTAATGAGGTATCAAGGTCATGCCCTTCCTCCAAAAGTATATTTCCCCTGGTTCACCCTTGAATAAACGGTATGGGTCCATATTCACCCCTAATAAAGTCATATGAGCAAGCAAGGATTATTCCAAAGAGCTGCTTCATTAAGGGTCACCACTAGGAAGGCCGTTGCCTAAACGAGCATGGCGTTAAAACTCCCAAAGAAGGCCTTTTATCCTCTCCTGCCCCTCTGGTACTCGCTCCCAATAGGACTGGATCCTGCTCATCCTGGCTCTGCTTTCCCCTTCCTGCCTGGTATGCAGACACACCAAGGGGAAATGTGGACCATGAACCCTGTTCCTGAATTCCTTTCTAGTCAGTATACTGGTGGTGCCCCGGTACCCAGAAGAGACCAGGAACCACAGAATCTCTCCCAGACCTCCTTCCCGCTTTTGGTCTGGCTAGAGTTGATGTGCTGATGACAGGAAGGGAAACGCAGGCAGAAGACTCTGCCTTTCTCCTCTCTGAGCCAGTGAATTGGCAGAGTCCAGACACTGCAGGCAAAGAGAGGCAGAACGCAGTACCACACCATATAACATATTTTGATCAAATCCACATCCCCCCGTTTCCCTCCTCTTCAACTCCCCACCTCGACCCCTTACTACTATACACTCCCAATTCCACATGCTTTCTTTTTCCAAACTGATTTCCTATCTGAACCTGACTATCACAAAGGTAGTATCTGAGTCTTTATGGGTTGATCCTGTTTAGAATCCCATCTCTGCATATTCTGGGTAGGGGCTAACTGCTATAAATTCCCATCCCCCTGAGAGGGAACATATCGGGTCCTCCTGATATGGAGACTGACAGTGTCAGCATTTCCGCTGCCACTAATGGCAGGCATCCTGCTACAAGGCTGGGATCAAAGAATGGTCCAAGGAGAGTTTTCTTATTTTTATAATCAATGTGGATGCCTCAGAGTCAGAAGGATAAAGGACTGCTTGGTAAAATGGCCATTTCCTACAGAATGGCACACAGAGATCTCCTTGTGTAGTCCTGAGTAGTGGGGAGTTTCAGTTTTTAAATCCAGATGGCAGTCAGAAACTTGAGCAAGTATTCAGAGAACTTCTTTTCCATCCAACTATGGGTCCTAGTCTGGAGTCATTCTGATAGTAAGAGTGTATATGCTGGCTGAGTGGTGGTGGTACATGCCTTTAGGTCCAGCACTTGGAAGGCAGAGACAGGGAGATCTCTGAGTTCAAGGCCACCCTGGTCTATAGAGTTCCAGAACAGCCAGAACTACATAGACCCTATCCCAGGATGATGTGTGGGGTATGATAAGAGTGTTCATTTTATGTTCTGCTTCATGTTACCTGGGACCAACAAGCATGCATTAAAACCAAGGGCATGGCAGGGAGTACTCAAATGTGTCCAGCAGTGAGCGCTTCAGGAAAGATGTCCAGGAAGTTCAGTTGGCCAAAACCTAGCAAGGTACTGACTTCTGGCATTGTAAAAGAGTGGAGAAGAAAGGTCTGTGGGTAGAAGAATGAAGAGCATTGTTGGCTGGAGAGATGTTTTAGGTAGCAGACTAAAAATAGTGCAAGTACAAGGACCTTACTTCAAATCCTGGCACCTGCATAAGGATGGCACACTGCCACGTGTGCCCATTTTCTCAGTGGTGTAGAGGCAGAGACAGGAAGATCATTGGGGCTTAATAGCCAGGCAAACTGGTAAGCTCCAGTAAGAGACCCTGTCTCAAAAGATAAGGTGGAGAACACTAGATGAAGTCATCTGATGTCATTCTCTGAATTCTACATGAACACATATATGTACATACATACATGCATACATACATACATATATACATGCATGTAAACATGTATACATGCATGCACTAGTGACACACACTATATACAAGCACCAGATGATAGAAACATGTATTCATAATACATAGATAGATAGATAGATAGATAGATAGATAGATAGATAGATAGATAGATAGATAGATAGAGATAGTCAGACAGGCAGATAGATGATAGACAAACAGATGAGACAGACAGACAATGAAAAGGCTTTGGTAACATGTCAGAAAGAGCTGAGCATGTTAGGAATATAAGGTCTCTAAGGATTTTGAGGGCATGAGGGCTAAAGTGCCCTGAAAATGAAGAAAGTTAATAAAGAGCTTCAAGAGACTAGTTTAGTCCCATTACCCAATGTATGTCGCACAGACTACCATAAAGTGGTGTACATTATGTCACATACTATTCCCTCATCATTTTATATACACTTGGCAATCAATAGCGACTGTGAGTGACAGGAAGTAACATTAGGGAAATAGAAATATTAGAGAAGACACTAAGGGAAGGCCTTAGAGAACCAACGAGTCTTTAATAGACATAAATTCTTTAGTGACCCCAATAGATTGTGGTTATAGGAGTACATTTCAGCCCCTAATAGTTCCCAAAGGGACGATTACAGCAGCATGAAATTAGTCTGAGAGATTGGTCCTCTGGTCTCTTGAATATATCCCATTATAAAATGCTTCATATAGTCAGTAGGTCATCTGGCCCAGCAGCCTTTAGCCTCCGCAGAAGCCAAAGGATGGTGCTCAGCCACAGTCACGCGTACAGGCTCCAAGCTCAAACAAACCTGTCGCAAGGAGACTCTCGACAAATTTCTTACCCCCAAACTTGTTTCCTTATACACAGTGATTGTCCCAATTTTCTCTGTGTTGCTGTAATAAAACACTAACCAAAGCCAACTTGGGGGAAAAGGGGTTTGTTTCAGCTTCTAAGTTACAGCCCATCAGTAAGGGAAGCCGGGGCAGAAGCTCAAGGCAGGAACTGAAGCAGGGACTGTGAAGGAGTGCTCACTGGCTTGCTCCTCCTACTTGCTCAGTCTGCTTTCTTATTTTCGTTTTATCTTTAATCTTTTTTTTTTACAGTCCAGCAGTTAGCTACCTCCTATTCTACTCTCAGATAGTTCCTCATTCCTCCTCCTCTCTCCCCACAATCTCCAATAGGATGTCCCCAACCCCCACACCCCAAGCAGATACTTACATCCAACCAATGGTCTGAAGTCCAGGGACCCCTGTGGTTGTATTAGAAGAAGGCTGGAAGAAGCTGAGGAGGAAGAAGGACAACCCCATAGGAAGACCAGCAGTCTCAACTAACCCAGACCCCTGAGATCTCTCAGACACTGAGCCACCAACCAGGCTGCATACACTAGCTGCTCTAAGGCTCCAGACACATATACAGCAGTTTGCTTTCTTATACAGTCCTAAGGCCCACCTGCTGAGGGATAGCACTGTTCACAATAAGCTGGGCCCTCCCCCATCAATTAGCAACCAAGAAATTGTCCCCATCAATATATCGGCAGGCCAATCTAATGGAGGAACTCCTTGGTTGAATTTGCATCTTTCTGAGTGTGCCAACTTGACCACAGAAGCTAAGTATGACACAGATCATGTCTACCATATGCCTCCCCCACAACCCCATTCATAAACAGTGAGATACAATGGCACCAGCAAAGCATTTAGCATGCTCCTAGGAAGACTCAACCTTATATAGCATTGGGAGAGAAGATCCAGGAAATGTTTGATTGAATTTGGCAGAAAACAGGAAATCAGATGAGAAACATCATCCCTCCAAGCAGTAAGAAAAAGTAGGGATCATCTACAGAAAGATTTGCTAAAATGTTCCTGACAGGTGAAACCCACTGCCATTCCTCTGCTTTTCCTGCATTTTATCACGAGCTAGTCAAGCCAAAGGCACTTCTCAGTCCTAAAGCCCAATGTTCAAACTGTGAGTTTGAGCCCTGGCACGGAACAGAAGGTCAAAGGCTGATCAAACAAGAGCTAAACATAACTTTCTCAGGCTGAATTGAATTTGTGAGCCGATCTAGACTTCAGACTTCTATCTAGCAATATTTCATGCTACACAAATACCTACATCTGTTGTCTTTTGTACTCTACAACAAATGGGATATTTAGGGGCTGATTTATCCCCTTATTTATTTTTACATGACTAAGAATGGCATGTGAAATCGCTAAATACTTTCTAACTACCACTGGGTAGTTCTCACTTCTTCACAAAGCATATGGAGATATGGGGAACTCCCACTTTGAGGAACGAGGAAGAAAAATAGCAGATCTCTCATTTGAAAGGAAAAAAAATCTAAATGGACATACAAAATATCTACAAGGGAAAAGGAGAAGAGGTGGTGGAGCCTTTTCCAAAGAATAGCAACAATAGCGTGCTGTTTTTAAACAGAGAAAATATCTCTTCAAAATCTAGCTTTTAAAAAAAGGTCAGAGAAGTTTAAGGTTTACTCGAGTGTAAATGTCAATTGGAGTAAGTGGTACTGTGAGAAAATGGGGAGATCACTGACCTTTAGTCCAAAAGAAGGCTCGAAATGGCGCCCAAAAAGAGAAAATAGAAGAAAAAAACTGAGAAAGATTTTTAACTAGGAAACTATAATGATGAAAATTATAATTAACTGGAATTGTTACTTGCTCACACACCAGAATTTTTGTTGCAAAGCCATGCCCCATGTAGTTAAATGAAAATAGGCTGGGGAGGTAGGTCAGTGCATGAAGTGCACACACATAGGACCAAAGTTCAAAGCCCCAGCGTCTGTGGAAATCTGAGCAGGTGTAGAGGCAAAGCCAGGGGATACCAGAGCAGAGTGGTTGGCAAGACTAGCAAAATCAGGGAGCATTATGTTTAGAAAGAGACTTGCCTCAGGTAATGAAGTACAGAGAAATCAAAGAAAATACCCAATGTCAACCTCTGATGTAGTCAGAGACATATGGGCATATGCACATAGCAACATGCATTCACTTGTTGCTAGACTAGTTGATCTAGGGTCAAGGTCAAGGGTTAAGATCCCAGGATCTTTCACCAGATTACATAATTTTAAAAATAATTTAGAGCCAGCTTCACTATCAGACATATTTTCTTGTGGTGGCCAGAAACCTCTATATCCACACAGAAAGAATCTGACCACTGGATGACTTTAAATCCCCAAGTTTGGTCTTCTCTTTCTGCTGTGTTCTGGATTAGATGCCCATCAGCGATCATGACTGTAGGATATCCTGACTGGTTTATGCTTATCGGTCTCAACCCAAGATGCATAGAATAAATAAAAATGGACTAAGAAGAATTTGGCCACAATAAATAACAAGCATCCCTATACACAGTGACAATAGGTTCCTATTGGAAAGTAAGTTTCACACTTGAAACTAAGCCCACACCATTCTTCAAAGGGATAGGAAACTTTACTCTCTTATGTGTACACAAGCATCCCTGAGAACCTCAGAGACTCACGATGAGGCATCTTTATCATTTAAGCATGTAGAACCTGGGAGGGACCACCATACAGCGAAGCTGGCAGAAATACACGTTATTAAATTTCACGTTGGGAAGTAAGCACACCAGAGATCACACCACATGAACACCCTTAAAGCCAAAAAGAAAGTTTATTGCCAGCCTGCAGCTGCATGAAGAACTTGCCCAAATCATGCAGTCCCAAGACTTATAACTCTTTGCCTTTTATGCACAAAAACCACATTCTGGTTTACACTCAGTTTGCAAGAAGTGGACCTACAGAAGCCAAAAGGCCAAGTTAGTACATTTGGGGGCTTTTTGTTGTTGTTCATGAACTCTCCTATGGACTAGGTCTTTGTTCTTGCTTTGGCTGGTGCTGGGGCCTACCTGCTGGGTTTTAAGGTCAAAAAGGTACCTCTAAAATGGCAGCATTAGTCATGCTAAAGTCTAGGTGACCACTACATTGATGAGGGGAACCTATTTTAAATTTATCTCTTATTAGTCTTTAAATTTTGCCAAAAATCAAGCCCCATATGCCTTTCCAGCTTTCTCCTTTAACACTCTAAGCTCAGGACACAGTCTATGCAGCCAACACCTTTACCAGACTCTTCATCCTGTGTCTCACAGAAATCACAGTCATCATAAGACCACGCTTGGACCTCCCTGTTCTATCATTCTCTTACCGCTACTGTTGACTTATGACTTCCAAAGTTTGTGTTTCTACCATTTCTTTTCACTTTTTCTTGCACACTCATCCACTTCCATGAAAACTCCCCATATGTTCATGTAATTATCTACCATTTTTGTTAGGTCCTTTCATATATTTTCTGTTTTTGTTTTGTTTGACACAGGGTCTCTAACTCAGGCTGGCTTTGATGTAGCTGAGGATGAACGATGATCTTGAGCTCCTAATCTTCCAACTTCTCCATCCCACATTCTGGAATTACAGATGTACTTTATGCAGTATATGGAATCAAACCCTGAGCTTTATGTATGCACTTTGTCAAGGTACATCTCCAACTCAAGTCATGAATACATCAATTATAATTACTGTATAGTTTCTGACTTTGGGAACTTTAAAGTTTCTAGCCGTGGGAGTACATGCCTATACTCCCAACACTGAGAAGATTGAGCCAGGAGGATTATGTGTTTGAAGCTTGACTTACCTGGTGAGATCCTGCCTTCAAAAAAAAGTGCTAGACTAATAGTTCTAATATCTAGGTTTTCTCTGAGTCTGCTGTTATTGGAAGCTTTATGTCTTGGTATATAGCTTTGTTTTGGTATAGTTTGGGGGAGGGGCATGGTCTATGTAGCCTGGGCTGAAATTGAACTGATTATATAACTTAGGACGAGCTCCCCATCCTCCTCTCTTTACCTCTAGAGTATCGGAACTCCAAGCTCGAACCACCACACCTGGCTTGGCAGTGCATTTTTTTAAACTATATTTTTGTATGTCTTCTCACTTCTTTCACTGTGACTCTTTGTTCTAATTAGGAATAACAAATGAAGTGGCAGCAGATATATTCCACAATCTGGCTTCCACTGTTCCCCAGGCAAGGAGAAAGTATAGCAGGAAACCTAACTTAGTCTCAGCAGCTTGGAATCCTACCGGAGTCCTGACATGCATCTCTTGGCTGGCTTTGCTTCACTCCTGTTTTCAGCATCCTCTTTGATTTCATCCCTCGGACCTACTACATGGTACAGCACAGCACACTCCTACATGAGAGTCGCTCTAGCCCACAGCCTTCTGGTTTCCACAGCTCTTGATAAGCCAAGTCACCATCTGTGGTACCTCATCAAGGAGTGATGAGCTGATCTGACACTGGAAGGATCAGCACCATGGTTTCCTCATCCCATTCCAAGTTCTTATCTGAAGGCAACTCCTTAGCTCCATCCCTTCCCTACGATCTGTGGGACTACTCCTAAAATCACAGGCGCCCGGGAATTCTAAAGTAGCATCACCATATGTGGAAGCTTGCAGTGACTTATTCTTGTGTGCCTGGACAGCTTCTGAATGGTAGAACCATTTTCCTCTCTCATTGTACCACAAGTAAATCTTGCCAATTCTCGTGTCGTTAATCAGTCATTTTACGTCTGAGAGATATTTTATATGGGGAATGAAGAAGTTGTGGATGTCCGTCCTGTGAGTCGCATTCTTAGTGTGGGATACTCAGTAGTGGAGAGAAAATAAGCGCTCTGCTACTGGGATAGCGCCTGCATGTAGGCTTGGCTCAGACATCTTTCATCTCAATGTGGCCCATGATGTCAGTATCATCATAGTCAAATTCTTCATCAACATTGGTATGCGCTCAACTTTCTTTATCTAGGTCTCCCTCCTCCTTTTCTTCCTCTTCTTCCTCTTTCTTGCTTTCCTATACTTGCTGCTTGGTCAGCTTCCTCATCTGCTAATCAAACCACTGGAGTTTAGATGGCTTCGCCACCCAGGCTCAGCTGTGAGTCCTCAGGCATGCCACGTTTGAACGCTTTCCTAGAGGCTGAAGTCACTTTATCAGGGCATGTGAATGACTGGGCCTTGATGGCTGCATTTATGGCACCTTGCCCACACCCTCCACACTTAGTTCCTTCTCTGAGTTCTTGTTCATCATCTTTTCTTGGTGATTCACAGCCAGCACTCCGTATGCCGCCAGGACTGGAGATAATCTTTCCCAGACATTGAAAGTGGTAAGCTTCTTACAACAGACAGTATAGTAGGTGGCTATGTTCTTGCCCTCCTCCGCCACAGCCTGCTGATTCCCCAAGGTTTTCAGTGTTAACATGGGACATGTTAACCACTTGGAGATGCAGACTTTAGCTATGCGAGTCGGTCTCGCAGGGGCCTACTGCAGCTCCAATTCAGAGAACGCTACCTGGCGGGTGATACAGGCATATGTTGCTCTCACAAGGCAGAAAGTAACAGGCAACCATGCCTCCATATTCTTATAGCATGCCAGACAGGACGCATGTGGAAGTGAAAATAAAGTAGCTCTGCATCGAAGTGGATTTGAATCTTCTTCACAGGATGGCTACTGCCCGGAAATGTGCTTACACAGTTCATCTGTGGTCCTTGAACCCTCAGCTTTTTCTCAGAATACAGCCAGTTTTTCCATATTCCATGATAATGACAGGGCTGCCATTCTCAGGTAGCTTGAATGCCTGTCCCTATAGAAGACAAGGTGCCAGGAAGGAAAGGAAGTCTTTTACCTTTTGCACAGTGGTCAACCCTTTCTCCCATACACTATGAAAAGTGATTCTTCACTACTCTCTGCTCTTCCACAGGGATTGTCATGGCCAAAATCTCTGGCAAGGAGCTAGGATCTGGTACAAATTCTTCTTCTTTCTGGGGACCCCTGGAACTTCTTTCATGCTTATCCATATTCAACCTTATTGGAATATAGGAAATTATTAAGGTGCTTGTTGACTTCTTCTTATCTATTTATATATTATTCCTCCCTTTCTTAATGACCATCACAGAGGGAAGAATCCACATGTCCAGTTTCTCTTCTGAGGAGCCTCCTCCTTCCCCTTGTGCATGTAATTTGCTTATTCTGTGACCTAAACTTTCTAATGAGACCACAAATCATCAGGCTTTTGTAACATAGCTGCTTTTTCTCACTACAATAGCTAACAGTGATGTTCCTTCCAGCTCCCTATATCCTTAGGGAAAGCATAAGCCCTTGTCTCCTCTATTTAGGATGCCATACCACCATAAATTATATGACTTACGAATGCCAGGAATGTATATCTCACCATTACAAAGGCTGTAATGCCCTGGATCAAAGTGTTGGCAAATTTCCTGTCTGGTGAGAGCCACCTTCTTCTTTTCCTTTTTTTGGGGGGTGGGGGAGGAGGAAAGGGTTTTTTCAGCTTATGCCTCCACATTGCTGTTCACCTAAGGAAGTCAGGACTGGAACTCATACAGGCCAGAAGCAGGAGCTGATGCAGAGGCCATGAAGAGATGTTACTTACTGGCTTGCTTCCCCTGGATTGCTCAGCTTGTTTTCTTATAGAACTCAAGACCACCAGCCCAGGGATGGCACCACCCACAATGGGCTGGGTCCTCCCCCACTTGATCACTAGGGGATCCCCTACTGGGATCCACTAGTTGAGAAAATGCCTTACAGCTGGGTCTCATGGAGGCATTTCCTCAACTGAGGCTCTTTTCTCTGAGATAACTCCAGCTTGTATCAGGTTGACACACAAAACTAGCCAGTACAATTGATCCCTTGTCAACTTGACACACAAACACATCAGATATTAAGCATCAACTTTTACTTTTTTATTCATCCCCAAGATCTAAATAACTTTAAGAGTCCCAGTCTTTACAAATTCTTACATAATAAAATCCCTTTAAAATATCTAATCTCTTTTAAAATTCAAAGTCTTTTTACAGTTCAATGTCTCTTAACTGTGGGCTCTACTAGGGAAAAAATCAGGGCACAGTTACAACCCAAAGCAAAATCAAACTCTAATTGTCCAACGTCTAGGATCCACTTACAATCTTCTAGGCTCCTCCAAGGACTTAGGTCACTTCTCCAGCTCTGCCCTTCGTAGCACGCACCTCATCTTCTAGGTTCCAGATACCTGTACTCCACTGCTGCTGCTGCTGCTGCTCTTGCTGGTCATCTCATGGTACTGGCATCTCCAAAATGCTGCTCTCTTCTGCTGCAATGAGGCTTCACCAATAGTCTCTCACATGCTCTCTTCATGGTGCCAAGCCTCAACTCCTTTGCATGACCCCTTCAGTCCTGGGACATCAACTACAACTGAGGCTGCACTTTCACCAATGGCCTTCCATGGCCTCTCACAGTGCCCAGCTCAGCTGCTCTTCATGACCCCTTCATGCCACTAAACCAGTACCACCTGGGTGACTCATATACACTACCAAGTCCAGCCATAGCACGAGGTTTAATCTTGGCTTTCTCTGGAACACAGCCTCTTCGTGCTCTCAGAAAACACTTCCCAGAAGATTTCACATCAATGAGGCTGGTCTCTTCTTAATCACCACTAATTTCTTAGAGAGCCACCTTCTTAACCAATGACATCACCTTGTAACTCTGATGTCAAAGAGTAGAAGGTCAAATTGTCTGTATAAGGGGATGTCTTTAGGTAAGTTCTCATCTCGTCATCTCATGTATAAGACTTCTCCCTATAATCTATTTCCCTCCAAAAGTTACCTCCCACTAATACCATAATTTTACAGAAGGTTTCGACACATGAACTTAGAGGAGAGGGAAACACATTCTGAACCTATCACTCACATGGCCATCTGTGGGCCATTCATGGTAAGAGCTAGTATAGTTATTGTGTGACTAGGAGGGTGCTTGCTATGAAATTCATACAGATTAGATCACTGAATCACCAGTATTACATCAGCTTCCTAGGCTAGGAAACTAAGACATTGTAACAGGGACGTTCTGCATCCAAGGTCTAATAGCTGCTTAGTAGTAGGAACTGGAGGCAAACCCCCTAGTCTACCTCAAGAGTTGTATTATATGTACTGTTGCTACTCGTACTCCTTGAGGGAGGGGCCAAGAGCTGCCTCTAGTGTGCACCCTTTGAACCCCTTTGAAATGAGGCTCCGGTGACTGTAGAAGGAAGGAATCAATGGCTGCCTGTTATCCTTGAATGTGAAAGGGGGCTATGAAGCAGGTCAGGAGTAGGTTCATCTATTCCTGTTTTTTCCTACCTTCAGTTTCACATACAGAAAATATATACCCTAACTATGATGAGAAAACTTCTTCCTTAAACTGGACATGTCAGTCCGTGACAGGAAAGGATAAATGACTTCTCTGCTGTAGGATTTTTGCTTGATTAGGAGGGACGATGAGCTACATTTCATATGATTTTTACCTAAACTTTAACCACTAGAACGGAAACTTCAGAGTCTATCACGCTTTGGTTTCACAGTGTGCCTCTTTGACTCCCTCTCACTGTGATTAAGCAATAAAAGCTTAAAGGGCAAAATCTATAAATTGCACTTCTCTGTATCCCACACGGTACTCAGCACAAAGCTCTACAAATACCTGTGGAACTAGGGAGTCAAAGAGATTAAGCTCAGCTGTTCTGGTATTGCAGTCCAAGCAAGCAATCGCAGAGCAGCATTCTTCTTCTGAAGATTTGGGTTGGCACGGAAGTCAAGGGCGTTGTCGAAGATGGATGAGTGTCAGTTTACAACCTTCAAGATTTCCTGTTCTTTCTGAATCTTCACTCTGAAAGACTGCTCGACTGGAAAAGTATAAAACTCAAGTTCTTATCTGCATTTTTTTTAACTTACTAGTCACCAGGCATGAAGAGAAAAAGAAAAGAAACCTTAAAAGTAAACAAATAAAAAGGTACCTGGGTTATTATGAAACACTATAAAATGCTTGTACTCTAAACATGGTCATCCATACCTGGTATAGTATATTTAAATGCTATGCTGGTGGCAGGAGAGGTGGCTCATTTATTAAAAGTAGGCACTGCTTTTGCAGAGGACAAGAGGGTGATTCCTAGCACCCACATCAGACAGCTCACAACTAACTATAATTCGAGCTCCCGGTGAATCTAATGCTCTAGCTTCTGTGAGCACTGCATGCACATACACATGCCCATACACAGACATGCATACATACACATAATTAAAAATAACAAATCCTGTTTTTAAAATGAAAAAAAAAAAAAGAACAGGAGGAATAGAGCTGGATATAAAATTCAGCATTTAAAAGCACAACCTGCTGTTGCCAAGGACCTGTTCAGGACTACCTGTGACTCCAGATCTAGGTGGTCCAGTGCCCTCTTGTGGCCTCCACAGGCACAGCACCCACATGCACTAACCCACACTTAAATCACACATAATTAAAATTTTTAAGTGCTATGTTTAATGTTTGGAATAATACAAATATTGGAGGGTTCAGGGCTATCATCTAACGTTAACCTTCATAAAATACATAAGTTAAATGTAATCACGAACACTATTATATAAGGAAACTCTGAAACTCCAAAAATCTGAAAGACCAGACTGTTTGCTGAATTGGTAGATAATAGGATTAGATTCAAACCTGGAAAGTGAGAGTTGACAGGTCTTTATATCAAGGAAAATTTGTCTCTGGTCCCTAAATAAAAAGCAATTATAGCATTTGAATCCTGTTTATAAGAAAATAAGCCAGAGTCAAATTATGACATATCAGACAGGTTGTGTTGGTTGACCGAGATGTCCTCCTGTCCCCTTGGTGTCCTCCTCTACCATCATTCATGTGGCAAGAATACTTAAAACTCTATCTTCAACCTCACTGATCCCAGTGCACAGCTCCCTGCTCCCAAACCCCATGGTAGAGAGAGCTGGTAGCCCAGAAGCCTGGGGAATCCTGAGACTGCAGGGCAGGAGAGATCGCCACTTCTGCCCACCTGTGCACACATCCCTAGTCCAAGAGGAAACTATATAATGCCTGTGGGCAAAGAAAGACAGGAGCAGTGAAGCTACATGAGCCCTGCAGTCCATACTGCACCCAGATCTGAACGGACCCAGTCAAACAGCTCCCTGCACCCAAATCCCATGGGAGGGAGAGCTAGACCTTCAGAGGGGCAGACAGGCCTGCAAAACCAGAGGAGACTACTCTCTGCCCACATTTCTGACTCTAGAGGAAAACGACTAGCACCATCTGGGACCCCTGCGCACAGGGACCAAAGAAAAGTAGGGGGCAGGCCCTTCTGGTTCCCACCCACAGGGACAATGGAAAGCCAGTGGACAGGAACAACTAAATGCCTGAGAGCAGAACACTCTGTTCCCATAACTGGCTGAAAGAAAACAGGTCTAAAGCACTCCTGACAGGCAGACCTATAGGATGGTCAAGCCACTGTCAGAAATAGCAAAACAAGGTAACCAGAGACAACCTGATGGTGAGAGGCAAGGACAGGAACCCAAGCAACAGAAACCAAGACTACATGGCA
This sequence comes from Rattus rattus, assembly GCF_011064425.1. Lineage (NCBI taxonomy): Eukaryota > Metazoa > Chordata > Mammalia > Rodentia > Muridae > Rattus > Rattus rattus. Next base: position 31,177,620 of record NC_046162.1, read on the forward strand.
TGATCAGAGTCCAATTCTCTCACCAAAGCAAACAATTAATATCCAAACACACCAGAAAAGCAAAATCCAGATTTAAATCACATTTTATCATGAAAATGAAGGACTTTAAGAAGGTCATAAATAACTCCCTTAAGGAAATACAAGACAACACAAGTAAACAACTAGAAGCCCTTAAAGAAGAAACACAAAACTCCCTTAAAGAACTACTGGTGGAACTGGAAAAGATCATCCTGACTGAGGTAACCCAATCACAGAAAAACACGCATGGTATGCACTCATTGATAAGTGGATATTACCCCAAATGCTCGAATTACCCTAGATGCACAGAACACGTGAAACTCAAGAAGAATGACCAAAATGCGAATGCTTCACTCCTTCTTCAGAAGAGGAAGAAGAATACCCTTGGTAGGGAATAGGGAGGAAAAGTTTAGAACAGAGGCAGAAGGAATACCCATTCAGAGCCTGCCCCACATGTGGCCCATACATATACAGCCACCAAATTAGATAAGATGGATGAAGCAAAGAAGTGCAGGCAGACAAGAACCGGATGTAGATCTCTCCTGAGAGACACAGCCAGAATATGGCAAATACATAGGCGAGTGCCAGAAGCAAACCACTGAACTAAGAACGGGACCCCCATTGAAGGAATCAGAGAAAGGACTGAAAGAGCTGAAAGGGTTTGAGACCCCATATGAACAACAATACCAACCAACCAGAGTTTCCAGGGACTAAGCCACTACCCAAAGACTATACATGGACTGACACTGGGCTCCAACTGCATAGGTAGCAATGAATAGCCTAGTAAGGGCACCAGTGGAAGGGGAAGCCCTTGGTCCTGCCATGACTGGACCCCCCAGTGTAACAGGATTGTTGGGGGGAGGGCGACAATGGGGGGAGGATGGGGAGGGGAAGGGGTTGGGGGATGTTGGCCTGAAAACCGGGAAAGGGAATAACAATCGAAATGTAAATAAGAAATATTCACGTTAATAAAGATGGAAAAATAAAAACTTTGTCTTCATGGCTCCAGATCCACCAATTCCCCAGTCTTGTTGGCATTCATTAAACAAATAACTCACTAGGTATTGGCTGGTCAGACATGAGCTTTTTGCTGAATAGAGCATAGATATTTTTAAAGGCCTTTAAAGAATGATATCATGGATCATCCTTCTGATTTTCCTCTGCACCAGGAGCTGGCACTGTGCCACAGCTCTTGGTACCCAAATCCTGCTGGGAGAAGCCTGGTCTCCCAGGACTGCTAACCTACAGATTTACAGGCAAGCCAAGCCACTGTCAGAGGCAGTAAGATCAGCTAACACTAGAGATATCCAGATGGTGAAAAGCAAGTGCAAGAACCTAAGCAACAGAAACCAAGGCCACTTGGCACCATCAGAACCCAGTTCTCCCACCACAGCAAGCCCTGGATACCTAAACACAGTGGAAAAGCAAGATTTTGATTTAAAATCACATCTTATGATAATGATAGAGACCTTTAAGAAGGAAATAAATAGCCCACTTAAAGAAATACAGGACAACACAGGTAAACGGGTAGAAACACTTAAGGAGGAAACACCAAAATCCCTTTAAAAAAATTACAGGAAAACACAACAAAACAGGTGAAGGAATTGAACAAAACCATCCAGGATCTAAAAATGGAAATGGCAACAATAATGAAATCACAACGGGAGGCAACCCTGGAGATAGAAAACCTAGGAAAGAAATCAGGAGTCACAGATGCAAGCATCACCAACAGAATACAAGAGATAAAAGAGAGAATCTCAGGGGCAGAAGATACCATAGAAAACATTGAGACAACAGCCAAAGAAAATGTAAAACACAAAAAAAATGCTAACCCAAAACATCCAGGAAATCCAGGACACAATGAGAAGATCAAACCTAAGGATAAGAGGTATAGAGGACACGGAAGATTCACAACTTAAAGGGCCAATAAATATCTTCAACAAAATCATGGAAGAAAACTTCCCTAACCTAAAGAAAGAGATGCCCATAATCATACAAGAAGCCTACAGAACACCAAATAGATTAGACCAGAAAAAAATTCCTCCCTTTACATAAAAGTCAAAACACCAAAATTCACAAAAGAAAGAATTTTAAAAACATAAGGGAAAAAGGCCAAATAACATATAAAGGCAGACGTATCAGAATTATTCCAGACTTCTCAGCAGAGTCTATAAAAGTTGGAGTATTCTAGGCAGATGTCATACAGACCCTAAGAGAACACAAATGCCAGCCCAGGCTACTATATCCAGCAAAACTCTCAATTAACATAGATGGGAAAACCAAGATATTCCATGACAAAACCAAATTTACACAATATCTTTCCACAAATCCAGTCCTACAAAGGATAATAGATGGAAAACTACAACATCAGGAGAGAAACAACACCTTAGAAAAAGCAAGAAAAGTTGTCAAGGAACACTGACACAGAGAGCAAAGGTAACACCAACTCCTCTGCTCTGAGCGACCTGCCTGCAGACCTCAGAACACACAAACCCAGGAGCAGTCTCGGACAGGACCTTACGGGTTTCTGCCTGTGTCTGGAGATGAACCAGACCCACAGCTCTCTGTACCAAATCAAGTGGGGGAAAGAGCTGGACTCTCAGAAGTGCGGACATTCCTGAGAGCTCAGGGGAGACCTCCACTTCTGCTCACATTCCTGGCCCAAGAAGAACCCACCTAGTGCCCTCTGGACACAGGAAGCTAGAAGCAGTCAGGGGCAGGACCTTTCGAGTTTCTGCCTGCGCCCAGAGCTGAAAGCCAGTGGCCAAGGAGCACTGACACACCTGAGAGCAGAGGTAAGACCGATTCTTCTCCTGGAGGCCTCAGGACATACAAACCCAGGAGCAGTCTGAGAGAGAACCCATGCAGTTTCTGCCTGTGCTTGGAGATGAACTTATCCCACAGCTGGCTCTCTGTACCCAGATCCAGCTGTAAAAACCAGGTTTACAGGAGTCCTGACACACAAGCAAATGGTCTCAAGAAACAACCTGGAGTAGCCATTCTAATATCTAAAAAAGTAGACTTTCAGCCAAAAGTTATTTTAAAAGATAAGGAAGAACACTTCATATTCATCAAAGGAAAAATCCACCAAGATGAACTCTCAATCCTGAATATCTATGCTCCAAATGCAAGGGCACCTACATTCATAAAAGAAACCTTACTAAAGTTCAAAGCACACATTGCACCTCACACAATAATTGTGGGAGATTTCAACACCCCACTCTCATCAATGAAAACAGAAACTAAATAGAGACATAGAAAAACTAACAGAAGTTTGAACCAAATGGATTTAACAGATATTTACAGAACATTTCATCCTAAAACAGAAGAACATTCATTCTTCTCAGCACGTTACAGTATCTTTTACAAAGGTGACCAAATAATTGGTCACAAAACAGGCCTCAACTGATACAAGAAGATTGAAATAATCCCATGCATCCTATCAGATCACCAGACTAACGCTGGTCTTCAATAACAACAATAACGACAGAAGTCCACATACACATAGAAACTGAACAACACTCTACTCAATGATAACTTGGTCAAGGAAGTAATAAAGAAAGAAATTAAAGACTTTTTAGAATTTAATGACAATGAAGGCATGACATACATAGCTAATCCACTATGTAAACAAACACAAAAGAAAAAAAAAAACACACGATCATCTCCTTAGATGCTGAGTAAGCATTTGGCAAAATTCAACACTCCTCCTTCATGTTGAAAGTCTAGGAAATAAAGACTATACATGGACTGACCCTGACTCTGACCTCATAGGGTAGCAATGAATATCCTAGTAAGAGCACCAGTGGAAGGGAAGCCCTGGGTCCCTGCTAAGACTGAACCCCAGTGAACTAGACTGTTGGGGAGGGCGGCAATGGGGGGAGGGGTGGGGAGGAACAAATTATATAGAAGGAGAGGGAGGGGTTAGGGATGTTAAATGCCCAGAAAACCGGAAAAGGAATAACAATCAAATGTAAATAAGAAATACTCAAGTTAATAAAAAAAAAAAAAAAAAAGAAAGAAAAAGAAAGTCTAGGGAAAGTTCTGGAATTCAAGGCCCATACCTAAACACAGTATAAAGCAATATACAGCAAACCAGTAGCCAACATCAAACTAAATGGAGAGAAAATTGAAGCAATCCCACTAAAATTAGAGACTAGACAAGGCTGCCCACTCTCTCCCTACCTAATCAATATAGAACTCAAAGTCCTAGCCAGAGCAATCAGACACAAAAGGAGGTAAACGGGATACAAATTGGAAAGGAAGAAGTTAAAACATCACTATTTGCAGATGATATAGTAGTATATTTAAGTAACCCCAAAAGTTATACCAGAGAACTACTAAGCCTGATAAACACCTACAGCAAAGTGGCTGGATATACAATTAACTCAAACAAATCAGTAGTCTTTCTCTACTCAAAGGATAAACAGGCTGAGAAAGAAATTAGGGAAATGACACCCTTCACAATAGTCACAAGTAACATAAAATACTTTGATGTGACTCTAACCAAGCAAGTGAAAGATCTGTATGAAAAGAACTTCAAGTCTTTGAAGGAAGAAATTGAAAAAGATCTCAAAAGATGGAAAGATCTCCCATGCTCATGGATTGACAGGATTAATATAGTAAAAATGGCTATCTTGCCAAAAGCAAGCTACAAATTCAATGCAATCTCCATCAAAATTCCAACTCAATTCTTCAGAGAGTTAGAAAGAAAAATTTGCAAATTCATCGGGAATAACAAAAAACCCAGGATAGTGAAAACTATCCTCAACAATAAAAGAACTTCTGGGAAAATCACCATCCCTGACCTCAAGCTGTATTACAGAGCAATAGTGATTTAAAAAAATGTATGATATTAGTACAGAGTCAGGCAGGTAGATCAATAGATGGAATTGAAGTCTCAGAAATGAACCCACACACCTATGGTCACTTGATCTTTGACAGAGGAGCTAAAACCATCCAGTGGGGGATGGGGGATGGTGCTGGTTCAACTGGAGATCAGAATGTAGAAGAATGCAAATGGATCCATTCTTATCACCTTGTACAAAGTTCAAGTCCAAGTGGATCAAGGACCTCCACATAAAACCAAATACATTGAAACAAATAGAAGAGAAAGTGGGAAAGAACCTTGAACACATGGCCACTGGGGAAATTTTCCTGAACAAAACATCAATGGCTTATGCTTCAAGATCAAGAATCAACAAGTGGGACCTCATAAAATTGCAAAGCTTCTGTAAAGGCAAAGGACACTCTCATTAGGACAAAATGGCAACCAACAGATTGGGGAAAGATCTTTACCAATCCTACATCTGATAGAGGACTAATATCCAAAATATACAAAGAACCCAAGAAGTTAGACTACAAAGAATCAAATAACCCTTTTAAAAATGGGCTACAAAGCTAAACAAAGAATTCCCAACTGAGGAATCTCAACTGGCCAAGAAGCACCTAAAAAATATTCAATATCCTAGGTCATTGGGGAAATGCAAATCAAAACAACTCTGAGATTCTAGTCAGAATGGCTAAGATCAGCAGATACTGACAGCAGATACTGGCAAGGATGTGGAGAAAAAGGAACACTCCTCCCTTGTTGAGACTGCAAGTTAGTACAACCACTCTGGAAATCAGTCTAGCAGTTCCTCAGAAAGTTGGACTACCTGAGGACCCAGCTATACTACTCCTGAACATATACCCAAAAAATGCTCCAACATATAACAAGAACACATGCTCTACTATGTTCATAGCAGCCTTATTTATAACAGCGAGAAGCTGGAAACAACCTAGATGTACTTCAACAGAGCTATGGATACAGAAAATGTGGTGCATTTGCACAATGAAATAGTATTCAGCTATTAAAAACAATGACCTCATGAAATTCTTAGGCAAATGGATAGAACTAGAAAATATCATCCTGAGTGATGTAACCCCATCACAAAAGAACACATGTGGTATGCCCTCACCGATAAGTAGATATTAGCCCAAAAGCTCAGAATACCTAAGATCCAATTCACAGACCACATGAATCTCAAGAAGAAGGAAGACCAATGTATGGATGTGTCAGTCCTTCTTAGAAGGGGAAACAAAATACTCAAGGGAGGAAATATGGAGACAAAGTGAGGAGCAGAGACTGAAGGAAAGGCCATCCAGGGACTGCCCCAGCTGGGATCCATCCCATATATAGACACCAAACCCAGTCACTACTGCTGATGCCAAGATATGCTTGCTGATATCTCCTCAGAGGCCCTGCCGGAACCTCACAAATACAGAGGCAGATGCTCATAGCTAACCATTGAACTGATAATTGGGTCCCCAATGGAGGAGTTAGAGAAAGGACTGAAGAAGCTGAAAGGGTTTGCAACCCCATAAGAACAACAGTATCATCCAACCAAACTCCCCAGAGCCCCCGAGGGACTAACCATTCCAAGAGTATACAAGGATGGACCTATGGCTCAATCCGTATATGTAGCTGAGGATGGCCTTGTTGGGCATCAATGGGAGAAGAGATCCTTGGTCCTGTCAAAGCTTGATGCCCCAATGTAGGGGTATGTCAGGGCAAGGAGGCGGGAAGGGGTGGGTGATTAGGTGGGAGAGCACCCTCATAGAAGCAAGGGGAAGGAGGAAGGATAATGGGTTTCTGGAGGGGAAACAGGGAAAGGGGATAACATTTAAAATGTAAATAAAAAAAATCCAACAAAAGGAAAAAATAATATCATGGAGAAGAAATAATTAAAACCTTATCACTTTGGGTGGTGTTTTATCATGTGGATATAGAATTCATCTAATGTATCACCTTTTGGGGTGTTTAGGCACCTTCTTGCTTCCTTTAGTTATATACTGCATTGAAATTAATAACTTTGCATAGATTAATATTAAAGAAAATACTAGACTGATGCTGTAGAACAAAACCTTGAAATTGAATTTCTGGGTCAAAAACCCTGTGGATTTTACTTTGTTAGAGTTTAACAAATTGTACACCATAAAATATTGTTACTGATCTAAGAATCCAAGGGAAAATCCCTACTTGAGTGCATTTTCTTTTCTATTAATGTGAGCTAGGCACACTGTGTACACACTATTAGGACCCTAAGCAAAACGAATTAACCTCTCTAGTCCTCTGTGCACTCTGAGATTGGAACAGAAGCAGGAAGGAGCTCAAGAAGCACTTCAGAGGGCAAATCAATCAGACTCAGTGCTCATTTGGGTAGAGTGGGAAGAGGTGAAGGGAACGTTAACCTCTAATTGCTCTGCTTGGGAATAGATGACAATGTTTCTAACTAAGCAGTAAAAGACAAAATGAAAAGCAGTTTTTGCAAGCAAAGTCTTAAGTTTGATTTCCGACACACTGAATCAGAGAAGCCTTTGCTCCCGGAAGGCTGGTACCACAGTGAGGAAAAGGATTTACCTGGAGAATAGCACAGGTTGATTGGTTGGTGGTTGATAGCATCAATTAAATCAGTGGTTCTCCAACTCCCTGATGCTACGACCCTTTATAATATATATTCTTCCTCATGTTCTGGTGAACCCCCCAAACCATAAATTAATTTTCTTTGCTACTTCACAACTATAATTTGGCTGCTGTTACAAATCATAATGTAGATATCTGTGTTTTCTGATGGTTCTAGGTGACACCTGTGGAAGAATCGTTTGACCCAGCAAAAGGGTTGCAACCCACAAGTTGAGAATCACTGACTTAGAGAATCTGAAATCTCTGAAGAGACTGAGTCATAGACATGGCCATGAGAAATTTTCTATATTATGTTAAAAGATGGGAGTATCCACTCCAAATATGAGGTTGGAACTCTATGGTATAGAAATACCATGAACTAGAGTCTTTAACTGAACAAAAAGAAAAAGAAAAAAGAAAAAGCAAGAAGGAGGAGGAGAAGAGGTAAGGAGGAAGAGGAAGAGGAAGAGGAAAGGGGAAGAGATAGGAGAGGGTTGAGGGAGAGGGGAAGAGGGAAGGAGGAGGAGGGAAAGGGATAGGGGGGTAAATGGAAAAGGGAAGAGGAGGAGGAGAAGAGGGAGAAGGAGGAGGAGAAGAAAGAGGAAGAGGAGGAGCATCGTGATTCATTCCTCTATTTCCTGACTGTGCATGTAATGTGGCCATGCCTCTACTTCTGTGACTTCCTCGCTTTCAACCTGTGAGCCAAAATGAACCCTTCCTCCCTGAAGTTGCTTTAGTGAGGTATTCTTGTCAAAGAATAAGAAAAGCAACCAAGAAGGGCACTGATAAGAGCAAAATATCCTGCTTCATGAAACAACTGTAGCCTTCCTGCACAAAACATCTTGACAAAGAAGCAAGTTGTGGGAAAGGGATTTATTCAGCTTACACTTCCACATTGCCTTTTCATCACCAAAGGAAGTCAGGGCAAGAACTCACGGGGCAGGAACTTGGAGGCAGGAGCTGAAGCAGAGGCCATGGAGGGTGCTGTTTACTGGCTTGCTTTCCCTGGTTTGCTCAACTTGCTTTCTTATAGAACCCAGGAGTACTATCTCAGGGATGGTACCACTCACAATGGGCTGGGCCCTCCACCCATGATCACTAATTGAGAAAATGTCTTACAGCTGGATCTCACGAAGGCATTTCCTCAAGGGAGGCTCCTATCTCTGTGATAACTCCAGCTGTGTCAAGTTGACACACAAAACCAGCCGGTACAGTGGTTTCTTATTGCTTGGTCCTTGGTTAGTTTGTTGTTCACTTAGCTTTTGGTTGGTCATTTGGTTGGTTGGTTTCTTGGTTGCTTGATCCTTTGGTTGTTTGGTTGATGCTATTTTGCTTGATTACTTAGTTGGTTGCTTGGTTGATTTCTTTCTTGATTGCTTGGCTTGTTGCTTGTTTCTTAGTCTTAACCTCATGGTGTACTTAACACATTTTGGGAGTATTATAATTTCCACAGAGCCAGGAATTTTGGGGACCAGCCAAGAGGTGAATACAACTCTTACTTTTCATAGAATTTTACAAATGCAATTCCATTTCATCAACATCATAAGTCTATGAGAATGGTAAAATCATCAGCCCTACTATTCCCATGAACAATGTTAGCTAAAAAATAAAAATTTCAAGTTTATAACATTCCATAAGATAAATCTGGTGTCTCTGGGTCTAAATCTAGGGACACCCCACCCTCACCCCGCCAATCAATGAGGAATTTTGGGTCCAGAGGTAAGAAAATGCTTGCCCAAGATTAAGTAACCTGTGCCCAATCAAATAACCTGCTCTGAATTCCATAGAAAGTTCATCCTCACTAAGCTAAGGTTAAATTCCTTTAGCATTTCAGGCCATATATTTTGTAGTCTCCTTCTCCTCCTTGTTTTCCTCTTCTTCCTCCTTGTTCTCCTCCTTGTTCTCCTCCTTCTCCTCCTCCTTCTCCTTCTCCTCCTCCTCCTCCTCCTCCTCTTCCTCCTCCTCCTTCTTCTTCTTCTCCTCCTTCTCCTCCTCCTTCTCCTTCTCCTCCTCCTCCTCCTCCTCCTCCTTCTTCTTCTTCTTCCTCATCACCACCATCATCTTCTTTTTCTTCTTCTTCCCTTCCTCCTCCCCCTCTCCCTCTTCCTCCTCCTCCTTTTCTTCTTTTTTTTTTCAGGCATGAACTCATGGGAAAGAGTGAAAAAGCCATGGGAGGAAGAATCACAGGCAGAAAGCATTCTGATAATAAAACATCTTTCCACATGCAAAGGTCAAATAGGTGCTTGGTTTCTGTCTGTAATAGGCTTCAATTTGAGCAATCCCAGGCATGAAATACCAAGCAATTTTCTGACCTTTTTAGCTGTGGCTGCAGTGGTTTGATTTTTGGGACAGTTTATGTCTATATTTGAAACTAACTAAAAGAAACAAGTTGTTTCTAGGTACTCTGCTCTCATGATACAAAATACAACCTACAGGCCTGAATGGTAGAGGCTGATAGTTGCTAGAGAGTTTGCCCATTTGCTTTATTTTGTTTTATCTGTCAAATATTGGAATGTACTTCCAAAGTCTTCATGCGCCCTATCTTAGGAATCTTATGGGATATAGGGTTTACCATCCATATAAGCTGAGAAAGCCAAACACTTATATCCCAGGTTTCCCATAGGGCATTAGACCTGGTCTTATTCAATGAGATGCTAGTAACCTGACTGGTTGTTGAGTGAAACCTAGAGATAAAAATAAGCAAGAACAAAGAACTCATTCCAGAAGTATGATCAACAATGGCAGCAGAATTTTCTAGTTTCCAAACACAGGAAAGTCAAGAAAGAATACCCTTTCCAGGACCAGCCATAATATCTGCGGTCAGGCTTCACAGACCTGTGATTCAGATGAGGTTAATCCTAACTGCTTCCTGTATCCTCTCACTTCTGCTCTCATTCTCAGCCTGGATATACAGACTTCCCAGCAACTTTATGAGTACAGCTAGATCATTTAAAAGGGGAGGGGGTATAAAACAGGAAATGGAATGCTGGAGGAGATGATAAAATGGTGAGTGCTTGATTGATTTCTTGTTTGCCTGGCCCTTGGGTGGTTGTTCGATTGATTGATTTCTTGGTTACTTGACTGTTGGTTGCTTGATTGGTTGGGAACCAAAAAAACAGGGGGTATAAGATAAGAAAAATAATGAAAGGAAGAAATAGAATAACAATATATTGTAAACAATAGAAGCTGTGGGAGCTGGAGAGGTGGCTCAGTGGTTAAGAGCACTGACTGCTCTTCCAGAGGTCCTGAGTTCAATTCCCAGCAACCACATGGTAGCTCACAACTATCCGTTGTGAGTCTGATGCCCTCTTCTGGTGTGTCTGAGAACAGTGACAGTGTACTCATATACAATAAATAAATAAATAAATAAATAAATAAATAAATAAATAAATAAATAAATCTTTAGAAAAGAAGCTCGGAACATTTTTATACTAATTTTATGAACCTATTCTTGTTTAAGACAAACAAAGGCAGCTTATTGTTCAACAAAAAAGGGGGCAATAAAAAGGAGCTTTTAAAGTTACGGTTAGTCACAGGTAGAGGAGACCGCACAAATACCTGTGATCACACTTCACAATGTTTAAGCGGAAACAAGGTATAGACTGATTCCCTCCCCATATCCAGATCTGCTAGTATATGACTCTATTCCAGTCAGAGACATCTTCATCCCTTGATTCTTCCGAGCACCCATTAGCAGATACATCCTCTTCTCTGATAGAGACCTCTTACTTGAGTCCCTCTCCCTCCCTCCTTTCGCTTTCCCAGTGGCCAGACGTAAGGCAGGAATTTATCCCTCGCGTCATGCTTAACTGCTACCATATTTTAACGGAACCACTTGTCTCCAGTGTATCCTGTGCCAGATTAATCTTCCCAAGACACTGTGTCATCACTCTCTAGATCAAACTCCCAATGTCTGCTGCCTGTGGGGTGAACTCCCAACTAATCAGCATGGTACATGAGAGCCTTCATGATGCCTTCCCACTTCCTATCTTTGCAATTTAATTATGACATGCTTCTCTTCAAAACAACTACATTTGGATCAAGGAACTTTTCTTATTCAGTTCTGGGAGTCTGACTGAGTTCTATGTGTGTGCTGAGCAGGTGCTGCAGCACTGAATACAAGTAACCTCTTCTTTAAATGTCTACTGACTTCAGATGGGAGGCTGAAGGCTTGCCTCAATGGTTAAAAGCACTGTTGTTCTTGTAAAACAAAAATCTTTGTTCAGTTCCCAGCATCTACATGATGGCTCACAACGACCTGTAACTCCATGTTGGGGAAGTGGAACCCAACCTCTTCTCCTGACCTCCATGGGCACAAATGCAGGCAAAACACTCACATTCATAAAATGAAATAAATAAATATCAATTTTTAACTAAAAAGTAATAGCAAACAACAGGAGGGCTGGCAGGTGTCTCAGTGAGTAACTGAGTCACCCACCCTGACAGTCTGAGTTCAATTCCAAGAATACACATGGAGGAAGAATAGACTCTTTTGAATTTCCTTCAAGCCTCCACATGTGTTCCATGGCACATATGTATTCACAGATATTGTACTGGCTAGTTTTGTGCGTCAACTTGACACAAGCTGGAGTTATCACAGAAAAAGGAGCCTAGTTGAGGAAATGTCTCCATAAGACCCAGCTATAAGGCATTTTCTCAACTAGTGATCATGGGGGGGAGGACCCAGCCCATGGTGGGGGGTACGGTCCCTGAGCTGGTAGTCTTGGGTTTTATAGGAGAGCAAACTGAGCAAGCCAGTAAGAAGCATCCCTCCATGGCCTTTGCATCAGCTCCTGCTTCCTGACCTGCTTGAGTTCCAGTCCTGACCTCCTTTGGTAATGAATAGCAACATGGAAGTGTAAGCTGAATAAACCCTTTCCTCCCCAACTTGCTTCTTGGTCATGATGTTTGTGCAGGAATAGAAACCCTGACTAAGACAGAAATATAAATGAATAAACACAATTAAAATGTTTCAAATATAAGGATTTCAAAGGTATAATGCATTTTGAATAAGAAGTATAGAAATTTAAAAAGCATATAGGCAGCTGCAACATGCTATGCCTTAAATATTAGAACACATAGTAAAGATGCCCATCATATAAAACTATTTACTATACGCCACTCTGTATCCTAAATATTAGTGTTGTCTACAGAACCATTACAGTAACTTCATAAGGCAGGTGTTATAGTCCCATCTACCTACAGGAAAAGAAAATGTCAAAGAGCTGAAAAATGTATTCAAAAGCATTCCTCTGCCAATATATGCAGGGGAGGGGGAATCAACCACCAAGAAGTTGATTTTTAAATAAAGGAAAGTGTTCTTAAAAGAAGATCACTGTATGAGTAAGGAAGATACATAAATATGTTATTTTGTGACATATGTTTTAAATCACTTCTAGAAGGAACAATATTGCTAGTGTTAGTTTCCTACTAGAATCTTACAGACAACCAACGTTCCATGCAAAGCTTATGTTACTCATAAAACTTCTTACAGAAATAAATTTCAGGACCCATTTTCTAGGAATTCCATTCCATGAAATTTAGTACCTTGCACTTTTATTAAGCATCTGAGCGTAGATGCTAGAAGAGATACCACTGGCTTCTGAATCTCACTTTGAGAAATCCTCAGACAGGTAGTCGCTGTTTGGGATCCCAGTCTTAAGACATCAGCCCTGTTCCTTCTGGTTCCTCTACTTTATTGCTGTTGGACTAAATATTTATCTTTCCCAGCCTAAGATGTGTCATCTTCTAGTAAAGAATGATGGCGTCGATGACCTAACCTGCCACTGAATACCCACCTTACCAATGTGCTACTTCAGCAAAACCAAACAGCTTCTCTTGCCATTATCACGTGGCTCGATTGATGGTGTGTGCCTGACCAGGTGTTTTGGGAAGGATGCCAAGGTTCTATTTCAAAAGAGGAAGGAAAATAAGAAGATCACTCGGAGATGTTGTGCGAGTCTGAAGGGGACTGGAAATAAGTATCCGGGGTGTTTTATAACCTCAGCAGAAACACACAGATCTGTCATGCCTCATTCAACGAGTGTTTCTGTCCTCGATCTGCCCCTTTAGCCTTACTGGAATTATTACCTCTGGCTCCCCTTCAAAGACTCGATAAAGCCTCTCTCTTCACTTCTTTCTGCATGCCACTCTTTCTATTTCTAATAAATAACAGTTTGGTTCTGCTTTGTAATGAGCATCAGCTTATCTCCCTCCCTCTCTTCGTCAGAGTAAAGGGCACCATATTACTGTGCAGATTTGGTGAAATAACAGACCTAAGTCCCCATCAGGAATTAGAAATACAGCTTTTGCCTGTCGCAGCCTCCTCAGCTCTCAAATTCTAGACTCCCAGGATAAAATGCTGTTTAACATGAATAATGGGCAAAAGAACCAGGATAGAGTTCAGCACCGTGGACAGCTCATAGGCTGTCCCTAGGTCTTACTACAGTTCTGTACAGATAGATACTATTCTAATATCTCAGTAAGTTTTCCCTCTTTAACTTCTGTGCTTTGTTCAGATTGGGGTTTTTTTCCCCGTATTCATTTAGTTTTAGTCTTTCACATCATTACAGAGATATGCACTGTATTTTGATCAAATTGTCTTATTGCCTCTCCCACCTACTGGACCCCATCTTCTCAACAAGTGCTGCTCCCTACTTAGTTTTTCTTTCTTTTTGTGTGTCCCACCACATTTAGTTAGGGTCGCCTGCATAAGTATGAGTATGAGGTTACTTACCTGAACAAGGGAAACTTACCAACTGCAACAACATTGAGGAATACAACTCTCCATCCCCAGCAAGCATCAACCATAACTCCTCAGGGAAGGGCAACTGTATAAGGCTCTCCTTTAACTATGATGGGATGCTGATAGAGCCAGTCCTGTGCATGCCTTATGCATGTGGCCACTGCCTCTGTGGTTTCATAGATGCAAGAGCTATTTCACATCTGAAAGACAGTGTTGCATCTGTAGCATGCCTCTTACACGTTTTCTACCTCTCTTCCAGGTTGTTCCCTGAGGTTTGTGGGGAGTGATATAAATGTTTTCCTTAGGGACAAGAGCTCAATAGTCATTTCTCAACACTTTGACCAACTAAGAGTTTTTGCCTTATCCATCACCCATTGCAAACAGCAGCTTCTGGGTTTTTATTGTTTGTTTGTTTGTTTGTTTGTTCACATGTTGTCAGCAGTCAGGGTTTACAGAATCTGGGTTCTTGGATACCACATTCCCCAGCCTTCAGTTCAGACTCTTTGACTTTACTCTCCTGAATTATAAATGACCCAGGGAATGAAAAAAACACAAGGATATGAACATAGCCCAGGCTTTCTTCACTTTCAGAAAGCCTAACTGCAACCTTAATATTCATTCATATAAAAAGAGAGACCCTCAGAAAAGGAGAGGAAGCAGAAGACAGCGGTCTTTCCCATCCACTGCCCTGTTCTCTGTCATCCATCACAATCTCCCTAGGTATCTGTGACCACTCATCCCAATAACCTCAGCTTGTTGCTTCAAGTGTTCATACAGTTTGCATATTTCAGTTTTCTGTCGAACCTTTCTAACTGAGTATTTCTGGAACAAATCTCCAGCATGTCCTCTAGGCAGACTTGTTTATGAGTTTTCCATTTAATCCCCAGCGACTTTGCACAAGTGATTTTAGAAGTGTTACAAACCCAAACAAGTTCCTGGCCAACTGCAGTCTTTCACATGAGATCATGGCTTTAAATCTCAAAATCACAGCATACCTTGTTATTAATATCAGGGGATTTCAGCTCAACAACACAGTTCTCTGGTCGGCTACTAGAAATGCAGGTTTAACATCCTCCAGACTGTGAAATTAAAAGGAAAATCCTAAAAGCATGAACATTTCCATTTCATTAGAACTGCACCTTTCAATTTTTATCCAGCATCTCGAAACATCACATCCCTGAAGGTCCAGGATCCATGTTGGAGGAATCCTGGTACAAGTAACCACATCTTATCTTTTTAGCTTCAGTGCTATTGCACAATGAGCTCTTGTATTTGTTTCCCCTTTGCCACTGTAATAAAAATAGTATCTTCCCTGTTTTCTTTGTGTTGGAATTAGTCACGAGCTTTTGTTTGCCCAATGGAATATTAGGGAATGTCATGTAGCAATGATGAAAATGGTGTCCGTGCCATTGGAGCTGAGCTCTTGGAGTTCCACCAGAATCATAAGATACTTGTCACTGGACCAAGAAGGAGAACGAGAAGAACAGAGCTTGCAGCTCCTGCTAGACCTCTCAGAGCCAACCTAAAGCCAACCCAGCACATGAGCTTATGATTTTATGTCATTATCATCCCTTAGAAGTCTGTTTGTTTTCTAATGAGAGATGGAATGGGGTGGATCCAGATGGGAGGGGAGAAAGGAGGGACTGAAAAGAGTACAAGGAAAGGAAACCATAATAATAATAGCCTAGTGCCATGAGACATTGGGACATCACAGCCACTTGTTACAGCACACTTTGGTTGTGGCAAAGTTTTCAAGGAGCAAGTACGTGGACTGCAGGACTGTCAAACACTGACTCCTTATTGCCTGGAGCCTACCAAGAGAGGAACCAGGTCATTCGCCACTAGATGTGTAGTCTTTTGCCTCCTGCTGAGGAGAGTAGCATTAACTGAGAACGGGACCCCTGTTGAAGGAATCAGAGAAAGAACTGGAAGAGCTTGAAGGAGCTCGAGACCCCATATGTACAGCAATGCCAACCAACCAGAGCTTCCAGGGACTAAGCCACTACCCAAAGACTATACATGGACTGACCCTGGACTCTGACCTCGTAGGTTGCAATGAATATCCTAGTAAGAGCACCAGTGGAAGGGGAAGCCCTGGGTCCTGCTAAGACTGAACCCCTAGTGAACTAGACTGTTGGGGAGAGGGCAGCAATGGGGGGAGGGTTGGGAGGGGAACACCCATAAGGAAGGGGAGGGGGGAGGGGGATGTTTGCACGGAAACCGGGAAAGGGAATCACATTCGAAATGTATATAAAAAATACTCAAGTTAATAATAAAAAAAAAAAAAAAAGAGTGCATGGCCACATCGGAAGAGTTATGCAACCTTGACTTATAATTTGTTATTACATAACACCAAACAGCTCTAAAAGATAATTTTTTCCTTTTATTTTTTGTTGTTTGTGTGTTTGTTTCTTTGAAAAAGAGCCTTGTGTGGCCCGAGGTAGCCTCAAACTCACTATACAACTAAGGATGCCTGAGGACTCCAGATCCTTCTGCTTCCTCCCCCTGAGCACTGGGTTTACAGGTATGTACCATCATACTCAGTTCTTCCATTTTGTTTTATACTCTCCTTCCCTGACCTTGTCTCTATTCCACAGATAAGAAAACTCCCTTCTGAGAAGGGCAGAACTGTCCCAATGTCATGCTGTGCTGAGAGGAAAAAAAAATCTAATCTCTGCTGTAATAAAATGCCTTAGAATTTATAAGAATCAAGAATTCCCAATAAGCATATAATTGAACTTGTTTTTACTGCTGTGGTAGAACTGGGCTGAAAATTAAAAATTCATTACCTAGTGCAGTTTACAGAAGCTATGTTTCAGCTCTTTGGAAAAGGGCTCCCAATTCACTCAATTTAACAAACATAAGAACACAAACATTACCAAACCAGGTCAGATCCCCAGGACCTTCAGCACAGAGTTCTCTGACAGTTGAAAAGGCAAAGTTGTCCTTGATGAAAAGTTAGGCTGGAAGCAAAAGACCCCTGGCTCTTAATAAATCATCCTGGATCTGTCATTCAAGCAAGCCTCTTGTACCAGATTTACCCTATCTCGCACAGACACACAGACACACAGACAGAAAGAGAGAGGCAAGCAGACAGACAGACACAGACATATGCACACATATATGCATACATACACATGCATGTAAACTATGAAAATTGGTAAGTAGAGGGTGCATTTTCACACCTTGAGACAATCTGCCTGGGCATAACTTCCTAGCCTATAAACTGAAATCAAAGCAATATAGAGATGTCACAGAGCCCAAGTGGCAAACTTCAGGGCAATTGGCTTATCAGAAGCTATGAGGTACGGTCCTGAAGGTACAAAATACCTAACAGAAAGTGAAAAGCTTTCAGTCCAAGAGTGAGACCATGTGAGGCTTTCAAGGGAACGGCTGCCATCAGCCAGAACAAAACAGAACAAAAGCACAAGAGTTAAAGCAGTGCTAGAGCAGTCGGGGAGGCTTGCCCAATGGAAAAGTTATTTAACACCTCATTAACTTCTCATACAGCACACTGACACACCGAAAGACTTCCTCTTAGGAGTAAAGGCCATTAACTAAAATAAGGTCTACTCTGGGCTTAGCTTGAATGACAAACTAAACCCTGGAAGAATTTGGAGGGAACTGCTTACAGGTTGAGTCCCAACAAACCACAGGGATATGGAAGCCATGCAGGCTTTTCCATGTGGCAAAAAAATCCATACAGCCAAGCCTACATTATTTAATAATTCCATTCTGTACCAAAGAAAAGTTATCCTCAGAGGTCGATGAATTAATTCAATGTGTCTGCAATATACCATCCATGAGTCATATGTGCTACAATGTTCAAAAGATACTAAAAAAGAAAAGGCAGTAAGACGTAAGAGCTATAAGATAGAATGGCTGCAAAATGCCACCTTCTAAGCATAATGTAACCATGGTGATCATGAACTCATAGCAACATACCTATGTGCCTACAGCCAATGGGCTCACACAACTCATGCTTGTTAAATAGTCATTTTAAAGGGAACAGTCCTCATGGAAGTAGAACCACCACATACTGTTGATCTGTTGGAGAGTGAAAGGCAAAATATACACTTGTATATCCACTGATGAGTTCATTAGGCTCAAATAGGTTTGTTGTAAACTCAAGGTCACACAAACAGCCCTCAGTACACTCCATGAGACACTAAACAAAACAAAAACTAGTTTTAAAAAAAAAGAAAAGAAAAAGAAGGCTTGTAGAGATGAGGACCATTGGACTGAGAATGGGGCCTCCAATGGAGGAGTTAGAGAAAGGACTGAAGGAGTTGAGGGGGTTTGCAGATCCATAGGAAGAACAACAAAACAACCAACCAGACCCCCAGAGCTCTGAGGGACTAAACCAACAGCCAAAGAGTACACATGGAGCGACCCATGGCTCCAACCACATATGTAGAAAAGGATAGCCTTCTTGGATACCAATGGGAAGAGGGGCCCTTGGTCCTGTGAAGGCTGTGATGCCTCAGTGTAGGGGAATGCCAGGGCAGGGAGGCGGGAGAGAGTGGGTGGGTGGGAGGGGGAGCACACTCATAGAAGTAGGGGAGGGGGATTGGATAGGGAATTTCTGGAGGGGAAACTGGGAAAGGGGACAACATTTGAAATGTAAAAAATGAAAATATCCAATTAAAAAAAAAGAAAGACACTGCTCAGAATACACCGTGTGTGTGTGTGTGTGTGTGTGTTTGTGTGTGTGATTGTCAAAGAACAAAATTTGCCAATAAATAACAAGTAAAATTAAAAGAAAATTTAAATGTCACCATGGTGAGCAAAGAAAATAGTAAAGAGACACTGACACTTAGACATTTATTCTATAGAAATGCAAACTTACTTATATATGTTCAAAAGCATGAACATGGCAGTTGATTATTCTGCCAACGGATCAAGATGTAGAACTCAAAGCTCCTTCTTCACTACTGTGTCTCCTTGTGTGTTGCCATGATGGTAATGGACTAAACCTCTGAAACTGATTATCAAAGAAGATGCTAGAGGCTGCCTTCAGAGGTTCCAAATCTGCATGCGCACTTTTGCACCTGTACAGACCAGAGGCTACATTAGCTAGAACAAAAATGTAGCCTGCCTGCTGCCACATGGCATATGTGGGCAAAAGACACCCAGAGGCTCACCTGGCACGTGGTCCACCCAGGGTGGAGGCACCACAATGTGATGGAGAGATGGTCGAGAAAGAGAAACAGACTGGTTTGAGCATTATGAAGAGGCAGAACTGAAGTCGGGAGAATTGAGAGGAGCAGCTTGATGTGAGAAGCCTGCCTGGCTAGGCCATGGTGAAGTTCTGCCCATGATGCTGCTGCTGAGGGCCATGTCTGGGTATGTCAACACACAGCACAGGGATCTGTGTCTGTCTGGGGCCCACATTACCACCAAAGGCCATACTGATGTATCTGGTCTACACTGTGACCTGGGACCATGTTGGTGTCCATTGACTTCACAAAACTGGCCATCCCCCACTAGCCTCAGCACTCTGGAGAGTGCCACCTTGCCCTGGCAGCATAGAATTGCTGATCCTAGTAGCATGGGTGTAGGTGAGCCAGCCCCAAGAACATGAGAGTGGAAGGGCTGGTCCCACCCTTTGCAAGCTAGGGCATTGGGTGAGCTAGCTGGGGCAGTACTGGAAAGCTTGCCCTGGTGGTATGGGTACAGGAGAACTGACAAACTGAGGAGATCAGCTACCACCTAGGCCCAGAACCAGGGCTTTGAGTTGGCCCACCCCAACCTCTACCTCATCTATAAATGACCGGAGCTCAAGAATGGGCCAGTCCTGGAGATCCAAAACTGCAGGATCTCCATGACACAGGGCACAGCAGGATATCCTAGAGAAGATATAACAGAATTGAGAGACCTTGATAGACCAATGACTCAGTGCAATGAACATTTCCAAGTTAAGATGTATAGACAAAAGGGTATACTGTATGGTACACTGTGATACACTGCAGATTCTATGATGATTTTTGTATATTATTGGTTTGGTTTGGTTTGGTTTGGTTTGGTTTGGTTTGGTTTGGTTTGGTCAGGTCAGGTCATGTTAGTTAGGTTGGGTTCCTTTTCAGGGGAGGTTGCAAGTATGGTGGGCAGATATGAAGAGACAGAGAGATGAGTGGGGTTGAGGTGAATGCTGTGAAATTCAAAGGATCAATAAAAAGGTCTGTAAATCAGTATATAAATAAATGCATGATTTCAGGGACTGAAACAATGCCTCAGCAGTTGGTTGCACTGGCTGCTCTCCCCAAAGACCAGGGTTCAATTCCTAGTACTCACAACCAACTGTAACTTCAGGTCTATCAAACTTCCTGGAACTGGATGTATAAATGGTTGTGAGCCTCCCTGGGGGTGCCATGAACTAAACCTAGGTCTTCTGGAAGAGCAGCCAGCCCTCTTAAGAGCTGAGACATCTCTTCTGCTCCATTATATCCTGGCAATTACACAAATTGAAAAATGTGTTTTAGCTGATAGGACAAAAAAAACTAAATCTAACTGTACATTAAATCTTAAAATAAGCATAAAATCTGGAGGGAAATGGGATACAAATGGAATAGTTGAAGCATACTACTTCTAAAGCATTGAAAAACAAAAAAATTGTCCTACTGCACCAATCCGAAAGTTTGCAAAAGGTTATATAAGCAGACTGTGCAGAGAAAGCAAACACAATTCACTATTAAATATGTGAAAGGATACTGAACTCCCTTTTTTCTCACCAAACTGGCAAAGATCAAGAACTTTGAGAACATGCCAAGTTGGTATTTGGGTTTATATTGCTGATAGAAGGTAAATTATTATGAATTTAACACAGGAAAAATGGCAGATCTATTAAAAAGATTAAAACATGTATGTATCAGTTCGCTGGAAAATTGTTTTTATAGATCTCTGTCTCTACCTTTGTCTCTGTCTCTCTCTGTTTTTCTCTCTGTGTCTCTCTCTGTGTGCCTCTCTCTCTGTCTCTCTGTCTCTGTCTCTCTTGTCTCTCTGTCTCTCTGGCTCTGTCTCTCTGACTCTCTCTCCCCCCCCCCCCCCTGTGTGTGTGTGTGTGTGTGTGTGTGTGTGTGTGTGTGTGTGTGTGTGTGTGTGTCTGTGGGTTTATCCCATGTGTGAATGGGTACCCATGGAGGCCAGAAAAAGGCATCAGATCTTTTGAAATTAGAGTTATAAATGGCTGGTCCTCTGGAAGAGCAGCAGGTGCTCTTAACCAATGAGACATCTCTCCAGACCCTGAACAAATCTACTTTTAAAAATTATTCCATAGGACCCTGTGCCACAGCTCTCTGTTCCCAGATTCCATTGGGAGAGACACGCCTGAGAGCACAGGTGAGACCAACACTTATGCTCAAATACCTGGCCACAATTACACTTATACCTAAACCACACAAGGACCCACCAAAGAAAGAGAACTTATTTCCCTTTGAATATCAATGCCAAAGTACTCAATAAAATTCTCAAAAACTGAATCCAAGGACGCATCAAAAGGATCATCCAAAATGATCAACTAGGCCTCATCCCATGGATGCAGGTATGGATCAGTATACAGAAATCCATTAACATAATCTACTCTATAAGCAAACTCAAAGGAGAAAAAAAACATGATCATCTCATTAGATGCTGAGAAAGCATTTGACAAAATTCAACACCCCTTCATAATAAAAAGTCTTGGAAAGATCAGTAATTCAATGCCCATACCTAAACACAGTAAAAGCAATATACAGCAAACAAGTAGCCAACATCAAACTAAATGGAGAGAAAATTGAAGTAACTCCACTAAAATCAGGGACTAGACAAGGCTGCCTGCCCATTCTCTCCCTACCTATTCAATATACTCCTCAAAGTCCTAGTCAGAGCAATTATACGACAAAAGAGGTCAAATTGGAAAGGAAGAAGTCAAAACATCACTATTTGCAGATGATACAATAATATACTTAAGTGACTCCAAAAATTCCACCAGAGAACTCCTACAGCTGATAAACAGCTTCAGCAAAGTGGCTGGACATACAATTAACTCAAACAAATCAATAGCTTTCCTCTACGCAAAGGATAAACAGGCTGAGAAAGAAATTAGGGAAACAACACCCTTCACAATAGTCACGAATAGCATAAAATACCTCTGTGTGATTCTAACAAAGCAAGTGGAAGATCTGTATGAAAAGAACTTCAAGTCTTTGAAGAAGATCTCAGAAGATAGAAAGACCTCCCATGGTCATGGATTGGCAGGATTAATATAGTAAAAATGGCCATTTTGCCTAAAGAAATCTACAAAATCAATGCAATCCCTATCAAAATCCCAAGTCAATTCTTCACAGAGTTAGAAATGGCAATTTGAAAATTCATTTGAAACAACAAAAACCCAGGATAGTGAAAACTATTCTCAACAATAAAAGAATATCTGGGGAAATCACCATTCCTAACCTCCAGCTGTATTACACAGCAATAGTGATGTAAAAAACTGTATGGTATTGGTACAGGGACAGGCAGGTAGATCAATGGAATAGAATCGAAGACCCAGAAATGAACCCACACACCTATGGTCACTTGATCTTTGACAAAGGAGCTAAAACTATCAAGTGGAAAAAAACAGAATTTTCAACAAATGGTGCTGGTTCAACTGGTGGTCACCATGTAGAAGAATGCAAATCAATCCATTCTTATTGCCTCATAGAAAACTCAAGTCCAAGTGGATCAAGGACCTCCACATAAAACTAAAACTAATCGAAGAGAAAGTGGGGAAGAGTCTTGAACACATGGGCACAAAAGAAATTTTCCTAAACAAAACACCAATGACTTATGCTCTAAGATCAAGAATCAATAAATGGGACCTCATAAAATTGCAAAGCTTCTGTAAGGCAAAGGACACTGTCATTAGGACAAAATAGCAACCAACAGATTGGGAAAAGATTTTTACCAGTCCTACATCTGATAGAGGACTAATATCCAATATATACAAAGAACTCAAGAAGTTAGATTACAGAGAATCGAATAACCTTTTTAAAAAATGGGCTACAGAGCTAAACAAAGAATTATCAACTGAGGAATCTCAAATGGCCGAGAAGCACCTAAAAAATATTCAACATCCTTGGTCATCAGGGAAATGCAAATCAAAATGACCCTGAGATTATATCTTGCACCAGTCAGAATGGCTAAGATCAAAAACTCAGGTAACAGCAGATGCTGGTGAGGATGTAGAGAAAGAGGCACACTCCTCCATTGTTGGTGGGATTTCAAGCTGGTACAACCACCCTGGAAATCAGTCTGGTGCTTTCTGAGAAAACTAAACAGAAAACTACCTGAGGACCCAGCTATACCACTCCTGGGCATGCACCCAAAAGATGCTCCAACATGTAACAAGGACACATGCTCCACTATGTTCATAACAGCCTTATTTATAATAGCCAGAAGCTGGAAAGAAACCAGATGCCCTTCAACCAAGGAATGGATACAGAAAATTGGTACACTTACACAATGGAATGATACTCAGCTATTAAAAACAACAACTTCACAAAACTCTTAGGCAAATGGATGGAACTAGAAAATATCATCCTGTGTGAGGTAACCCAATTCACAAAAGAACACCCATCGTATGCACTGACTGATAAGTGGATATTAGCCCAAAAGCTCAGAATACCCAAGATACAATCCACACACCACATGAAGCTCAAGAAGAAGAAAGACCAAAATGTGGATCTTTCAGTCTTTCTTAGACAAAATACTCATGGGAGGAAATACAAAGAGTGGAGCAGAGACTGAAGGAAAGGCCATCCAGAGACTGTTCCACCTGGGGATCCATCCCATATACAGACACCAAACCCAGTCACTATTGCTGATGCCAAGAAGTGCTTGCTGACAGAAGCCTGATATCGATGACTCCTGAGAGGCTTTTCCAGAGCTTGACAAATATAGAGGTGAATGCTTGCAGCCAACCATTGAACTGATAATTGGGTCCCCAGTGGAAGAGTTAGAGAAAAGACTGAAGGAGCTGAAGGGGTTTGCAACACCATAAGAAGAACAACAATATCAACCAACCATACCCCCCAGAGCTCCCAGGGACTAAACCACCATCCCAAGAGTATACAAGGTTGGACCTATGGCTCCATCTGCATATATAGCAGAGGATGGCCTTGTTAGGCATCAATAAGAGGAGAGGCCCTTGGTCCTGTCAAGGCTCAATGTCCAGGTATAGGGGAATGTCAAGGAGAAGAAGTGGAGAGGAGGGGTTGGTTGGGTGAGGGAGCACCCTCATAGAAGCAGGGGGAGTTAGAAGGTCTCTGGAGGGGAAACTGGAATAGGGAATAACATTTGAATGTAAATAAAAATATCCAATAAAAGAAAAAATGTTAAAAAATATTATTCAGTAAATATAGTTGCACATGTGCAATGACCTAAGAACCAGATACTTTATTGATTAAAGCTATGTTTAATTTAAAAAAAGCTATGTTTAGTTAACTCAGTGTGGGAGACAACCTAAAGACTATCAGCACCTGACTGGTTAAACAGAGGACAAGATATATAGTGGAATATAAAGTAGCTACTAAGGGGAAAGAGAAAGATTTCGAGTTCTGAAATGACCTGTTTTACATATAGCACATTTTCTGTTTGACTGGTATATATCCCTTTAATGTAGTGTTAGGTTTCATATGACCATATATTCACCTCTTGTCTCCTTTTCGCCTCTCCTCTCATTCTCTTCTTCCCACTAGTCTCTTCTCTTCTGTTAGAGTCTCCCCTTGGCTTTGAAATGAAACATTACATACATATTGTTAAATGATCAGCACAAGGTAGAAAACACACTGAGGTAGCCTATTTAAAATAAAAATGGATAAAAGATTCACAAGACTCCTTGAATGGAATAAGATATCCTCAGAATAATACACATGAAGCTGGTTACACAGGTTGCCACTGCAGTGAACCTGGTTGATGGTAGCTGGGAGGGAAAAGGGAAATGTGTCATGTGAATCCTTTCATTGCTTTAAAATTATGATCCATGAAATTGAATGACCTGTTTCTAAGTAGATGAAGCTTTTAATCTATCTAACCTCTGGGGAAGCAACGCATTTTGGCCTAGATTATTGGACATTGATCCTTTTAGCCACTGATTCTCTTCATGGTGCTACAGCAACAGATCCCATGAGATGGAGATCTACATAAGCCTAATCCTATCAACCGTGCCTCTTCCTCTAAGGTCAGCTATGGTACTATGGCTCTGGTCCAAGGAGGAATACAACAACCGAGTCAAGGGAATTCCCTTACACTGAAGACATAAATACACTTCTTATTTTATTAGTCTCAAAGTTTGACACTCTGCTACAGAGGCTAATTCTCTCATTTTTAATTAACCTGTGGAAGGTTAATCATTCTTTTTGTTAGAAATAACAGACACTGAGTCTAATAGAAAGGGTCTAGTATGAGCTGCTAAACTTTGCCCTAAACACCTACTCATGGCTAAAATAGTTAGATTCTTAGTCATAGAAATAAATAACAATAATGATAATAGCTAGTATTGATTGAACACACACCATGTACTTGGTGCACGTGCACAGAGTTTGGATATACTCTTCATGTAACCTACCCCAGGTACAACTGTTTAAGGATATACAGTTCCTGGAGTGGGTCACGGATTGGAAGGAAATAAACATGAATTAAACACACAGGCATGGCACATGCCCATGCTCACAAGAGATGCTATTTCTACTCTAAAAAGATTGGGGCTTAGAACCAGTGGAAGGGGAAGCCCTGGGTCCTGCTAAGACTGAACCCCTAGTGAACTAGATTGTTGGGGGAGGGCGGCAATGGGGGAGGGGTGGGAGGGGAACACCCATAAGGAAGGGGAGGGGGGAGAGGGATGTTTGCCCGGAAACCGGGAAAGGGAATAACATTCGAAATGTATATAAGAAATACTCAAGTTAATAAAAAAAATGCAAAAAAAAAAAAAAAAAAAAAAATTGGGGCTTAGAGAACTCAGTGTGCCTGAGCATTTGTCTCATTAGTGACAGGCTAAACAGCCCCAAATGTAGGTTTAGATAGGCTGACTCCAAAGCTCATACACAATTTCGTATCCCAGACAACCTCTAATTGAAGAACACGAACTGGAGAAGTGGAGGTCTTCTATGAAATTTCCCCCACTGTAATGTGGGTTTGCCCCACCATCTCCTCCACAGGCAGTAGCCACACTGAGTGACAAGGAGCTCGTAGTCACCCCAGGCATCCCAGTACACCCTACAACATCTTTAACTCTCGTCTTTCCATGGATATTAAACTCTGTTTCCCTAGCATTCCCTTTTGATCACTGGACAAACACATAATGGGCATCCTATTTCTTCATAGGAAGGCTCTAGCAGACTGAGGGTTGAGCTGGTATGACAGCACTCATGTCTCTACTCCTAGGAGTGGAGATTAGGGTTCTTCCTGGAAGGATTTTGGAGGTCTCCAAAGCCCCCGCCCCTCCAAAATCTCAGAAGTCCTCATTTTTAGGTTTTATACATCAATTCTGTTGAAGTGTAACCAACCCACAGTAAAAAAGAATTAAAAAAATACAGTTTAAAGTTGACAGTTTAATGAGTTTTGACAACACACACAGGCTAATAAAATCCATACCTCTATAGAAATATGGATGACCCATATCACTTTAGAGAGTTCCCTGGAGTCCTTTGTTGTAGAATAATCCCTGGTCTCCTTTCTATCACCATAGATTAATTTCTTCCCTATATTCACACAGTAATTTTGAGCCTTGGTTCTATTTTAACTAACTTCTAAGCATCATCCATGTTACTGTAAGTTGCAAACAAGCTTTACCTTTCTATCCCTTTGTCTATTTACTTATTTATTTGTATGCCCAAATGTAAGAATGTATCAGAATTTGGTTCTCTTATTTCTCCAGTTCATCAACATTTGACTATTCCCATTTGGGGCCATGCTGAATAGTTAGTATAAAACACTGTTTTACAAGGTTTTTGGGGGTGTGTGTGTGTGTGTGTGTGTGTGTGTGTGTGTGTGTGTGTGTTTCATTTCTCTTGGATAAATACCCAGAGTTCTTAGAAGATGGTTGCAAAATTGTGGTGTTTTTCTACTACACTAGCACATCTCATTCTGATTAACTAAATTAATTTTTAGGGAATTAAAAACCATAGAGAGGTCCCACTTCTCACCCATCAAAATTAGGCATAGTTTAAAAGATTGATGACCCAGAAAATTGGCACAAAGGTGAAAACTCACTCCTACACGAAAGATCAACAAATTGCATATTGAATGTAGGGTGGGCTGACCATCTCTAGATGAAGCTGTGCCCACGGTTCTAGACTAGATACTCAGGGTCCATCCATTCATCCAGCTGACTGTCCTGGTTCTTACTGAGCTTGCCATCAGCCAGCATTCCAAATGCTTCTGTAATTAGATTTGCTTTTATTTTTAATTATGTTCCTGTGTGTGCCTGTGCATGTGTATGTGAGTGTAGGTGCTTGTGGAAGCCTGAAGAAGACACTGGATCCCCTGGAGCTGGAATTATAGGGAGTCGTAAGCCACCTAACATGGGTGCTGAGAGGAGAACTGGGATTCTCTGGAAGAGCAGCACATACCCTAAACCACTGAACCATATTTCCAACTACCTGAACACTTTTCCACATTAACTGTTACTGAACATCGCTTCCAACCTGTTCAGTTCAGATGACTTGTACAATCTAAATGTTGGATGTAATTTTCCAATTTAATACAATGCAGCCAATCACATTTGTTCCCATTACAAAGGGGAAATCACTGTTTTCAATCAACTTAGTCAAAGAAACCTCATAAGAAAAACCAATAAAAATGCTTGTACAATGTCTATAAGGTAAAGAAAAACAAAATCTGCAAAGAAAAACAGGAATGTAAGTTATTAGGCACAAGAAATACATTGATTGTATTTTAGTCTAGAAAACATCCTAAGTAAGATCTTGTTTATTATCACAACTACAATGTTAGATAAATATTATAAACCTTCCCCTTTCACATCTATTAAATAATGGAGGAAGTTTAAAGTTAAGACGTCACTTGCCCTAGATCTTACAATTAAGTGATTCACATACGACTCAAAATCAAGTTGATGGTTGCAAAATTGTGGTGTTTTTCTACTACACTGGCGCCTCTCACTCTGACTACCTAAGTAATCTACAAGAAACCCTAATCCATTTGATCAGTTTGTAGTAAACTTACAGTTCTTTGACCCTGATCATTACAGTTAAAATGTGATAGGTCTTTTGAAGCACTCTGATTAGCATTTCTTTCATTGTGTTATCTGAGGTTGGCAATCTACCATTGAGCTAACAGCATCGTGAAATGCAAGAGCGTCTTTTCTGATCCTGCTCTGGGTATTGAAGGCTCTAACTAATGACATGGAGATGATACAGTTAGGGTGAAAGTGGGCTCTGGAAACAAAACAGAACTAGGTTCAAGCCAATCACTGGAGCTGTGTGGCATTTAGGAAACTCCTTCACCTCTCTCCACATTTCTCCATTTATAAAAATAGGTATGGCAATACCTGTCTTTTAATTATTCTAAGGATTTAGTTAGATGACATGTGCAGAGTCTGCAACAGCAAATCCTCAAGAAATGACATGTATGTCA
The DNA here is from genome assembly GCF_011064425.1 of Rattus rattus. Lineage (NCBI taxonomy): Eukaryota > Metazoa > Chordata > Mammalia > Rodentia > Muridae > Rattus > Rattus rattus. The sequence goes on from NC_046162.1 coordinate 31,206,437, forward strand.
TCATTGCCACTACCATTAACAACAAAAATTAAAACCATGTATTCTGGATTCATAGACTACAATCCCAATTTTTCAGACTGCTTTGGCTGGGTAAAGGAAAGAGGGTTCTAGAGACTTAACAATTCCTAATAGTGTACTCTTCAATCCATAAAAGTTGATAATTTCTGAATTATATTTTCTGGGTCTAGACTTTCAGGTCCGAAATTGTTTGACGAGGCAAAATAGATGTGTATTTCCCAAGGAAACTCCATATAAAGCACATCTTCCCTATTTAAAATTGTTTACCATCGTGGCCTGCAACAAGTCTCTATTTTATTTCATTTAGCAGACATATTGTGAGCAAGAGGCAATAGAGGGATATTTGCCTCCTTTCACCCAGTAAACTGGCAGGAACTGGAAGAATCAGAAGGTTTAAGTCAGAGAACACCTCTTTTACAAATGAAAAAGGATTCACAGGGGAACAGCATGGAGGGGGGAAGCTGCAGAAAAAGGTGAGGCTGCTACAAAGGTTGTGTTCCCAGCCCAGGACGTCCATTCCACTAGCAATCTGCAAACTGTGTTTTATTAAAAATGTAATTTCCACAGTGTTCTTATTTGCCAAGCCTGTTGCAGGTGTTGACATTTGGAACCACATCATGGAACGCTGGAATCTTCCTTATCTGGCTAAATGTGCAGAAGTAGTTCTCTTCTCAAAAGGCATGCAGCTCTTCATAACAGCAATGCTATGGTTTGAATATGCTTGGCCCAGGGAGTGGCACTATTAGGAGGTGTAGCCTTGTTGGAGTAGGTGTGTCACTGTGGGTGTGGGCTTTAAGACCCTCATCCTAGCTGCCTGGAAACCAGTATTCTGCTAGCAGCCTTCAGATGAAGATGTAGAACTCTCAGCTCCTCCTGCACCATGCCTGCCTGGATGCTGCCATGCTCCTGCCTTGATGATAATGAACTGAACCTCTGAACCTGTAAGCCAGCCCCAACTAAATGCCCTTATAACAGTTGTCTTAGTCATGGTGTCTGTTCACATCAGTGAACCCTAACTAAGAAAAGTAACTTCTCATATCATTCACAGCTTAGAAAAGAAAGAACAGGAACTTGGGATCTCTTTCTCAGCCATCCCCATCCTACCCTAGTCTTACTACTGATTCCATGGTCACACAGCTGTCTCCAGGATCCCTAAGACTGGAAGGGACCCACCTTTGGCTTAATTCTGGGCTGTTACCAAATTTAAATTGTTAATACATGCTTTGTCCTAGAGTTCCCATGGTTTTTGGTTTCAGTGGGTTCAAAAAAACAGTACAGTCAGTCTTGCAAGCTACCCTACTTCCTTGTTCACTCCTTGCCAAGTCAAGATGTAGGGATCCTCATTCAAACCCAGAACTCTGGGTATCAAGGGGGCTTGGTTTCTTCATCTACAACAACAGGGGCAGCATCCACCCCACCTCACAGGATCACATGACAATTACAGAAGATAAACCGTGTGCAGCACTGAAGAGAAGGTCACCCCCTCTGGCAACTGCTCTTCCTCCATGATTCTCACAGTTTGAATGGAAAGAAAAGAGTAACAAAGCCCATGGCTTCCCCTGTGAGGTTGGCCCACCCTCCCAGATGGAGCCCTCTATTGTTTAATGAACTACATTGAATAAAAGAACCTTGCTATCCTTGTGCTCAGACTGCACTCTTTCCTAAGCTTCAATCATTCCTGCAACACTTTCAAGATTTCCATTGAGTCTCCCATTTTTACTAACTTCCAAGACTTATATAGATCAGTTTATCACCTAAAGTGATAAGTTTTTATCTTCAATACATGCTTATATTATTAATATATACTTTAGAGTATATAATTTCACTGTTTTTATGCCATCATGGAAAACCAGTATCCCACATCTTAGCATGCTAAAATGTTCATTCATGTAACTAACTCTTAGGTACTGCTGGTAGCACCCTTACTAACTAGCTTCCTCTTCCAAGGGATATTAAGCATTCTACGTGCAACTCGTAGCCCTGTTTCTCTTTCACAAGGTCCAGGAGAATGAATTAGAAGCAGCAGGGTCTCCATAGTTGCTTGCTGAATGAACAGTCTTAGTAAATTGGTAGGAGTAGCAATCCCTTGCAATGATGTTTATCCTTTAGCTGGGAGCCATCCTGAGGCCAGAAAACTCTCAGATCCTAAAAGCAATGGGATTTTTCTCTTATATATTTGGTTGTGAGCCTAGCCTTTAATGGCTGAGCCATCTCTCCAGCCCCAATGGAATTTTTCTCAAGATGTCAATGGACAGCCACCTGTATCAGTTTCCCAGCTCTCATCAAAATCTAGAGACTCTCAAGCCTCCGACTACTACAGCATAACCCAGTGGCAGGATCAGAAACAGAAGTAGCATTAGCAGCAACAGCAATACTAAAACCAGGTCACATTCATTTTCTTCACAGTACCAGAGAATCGTGCTGTATTTCCGTGCGTCATCTCCCTTAAGCCCTTTGACAAATATGTAAGACAGCTGCACTTAAAACCGAAGCCATTAAACTACTCAAGGGTGGGAAATGGATCTGAGACCTGACATCAGAACCCAGCTCTTAACCACCCGGATACATTCCTGTGTAGAGAGGAAGCTTCTAGAAATAGACCTAGCTAATGGAGCCACCACTTCCAGTCCCCTAGGGGCGTGGCTGCTCTTCCAAACAACTGGGTTCAATTCCAAGTTCCTATACAGGCTCACAACCATGTAGAGCTCCCGTTCCAGAGGATCCGGTGCTCTTTTCTGACCTCGGAGAACTGTGTTGTCATCACAAAAAGAGATGATTGTATGCAGCAAGTCATTTGGGCTGAAGAGATCTCAGTGAGTAAAGTGCTTGCTGCACACGCATGAGCATCTGAGTTTGGGTCCACAGCACCCACATAAAAGTTGGTTATGACATACATGACGGAGGATGCAGAAAAATCAGTGGGAATTGCGGGTCAGCCAGTGTGAGTCCCAGGTTTAGAAATCCTGTTTTAAAAAAGTAAGATGAACAGCAATGGAAATTACCCAGTGTCAGCCTCCGGCCTTGGAAGTTACACACACAGGCTTGTGCACCTATTTAAACATGTGCGTGCTTGTGAACACTTGCATACACACACACACACACACACACACACAGAAGTGGGGAGGGAAAGTGCTGGGTGCTCCTAGGAGTAATTAAAGTCTGATAAGCCCAACATTAACAGACACAGGTGCAGGCACTGTGCACTATCAGTCACGAATCTCAAGGGAAACAGGAAAACCATTGAGCGGGGCAGCATTCACACTTTAAATATTTAGTTCATCGTGGTACCTGCTGAAGGCTCCGGGCCAGAACCTGCAGGTCCATGCCCAAGGGAAACACTTACTTCATCAAACACCAACCACAATACAAGTGGCTTGCTCCGTACAGTTTTCTCTTCAGCTGGCATCACAGCCTTCTGAAGCCAGAAGAGGGCATTGGAGCCCTGAACTGGAGTTACAGATGGTTGTGAGCCACCATGTGGTTGCTGGGAATTGAACCAGGTCCTCTGGAAGAGCAGCCAGTGTTCTTAACCTCTGAGCCATCTTCCAGTCCCAATAAATAGTTCTAAGTAAATAAAGCTTTGAGGCTGACTGTTCAGAAGCCCCTATCTAATTTGGCCAAAAGGATTGACTCTACCTTCTTTGTAAACTGGATCTACAGTGTCGGTGACAAGCAATTTCTACAGGTCAGAATGTGTAGGAGAGTCTCTGGAGCAGTGGCTGTGGTGCACACGCCCTAGAATGAATCCTTAATCCCTAGAATGAATCCTTCTGCCGTTTTCCTTACCGTGAATTTTGCTGTTTGGCCTCGTGGTGGAAAAACCACCTACCAGCCTTTGCCCTGGGGCTGGAGCGAGGCTTGCATTTCAAGGATACTCAAAGACTCTGCAAACACACTGTCGGCCATATACAAATACAAAGAAGCATCTGCACTTGCTTGGCTCCGTTTCCTGTCCAGAGTCAGCAAAAGGCTCAGTCAGTTCTCTGCCAGGAGCAGACTTGTTACTTCGTTTTCTATTTCCTCAGCTCTGCAACCTTCTCCTTTTGATACAAGGTAGAGTCTGGTCTTCATCTGAGATTCTTGGTCTCATTAATAAAAGAATTCAAGAATTGATTCAAAAAGAAGCTCCAAGATAAATTTTTATTAGAGTTTGGTTTTTTTCTTTTTTTCTGTCTGTCTTTCTTTCCTTCTCCCTAACCCTAACCCTAAAAGAAAAAGCCCAGAGTATTAATGAAAGCATTCTTAGAGAAAGTAATGAATCTCTAAAACAAGATGACCGAGATGAATTTGATTTCTATCCTCTGAAAGCATCTATTTTGTGTTCTCTCAGTCTCAGTTTGGAAGCTCTCTATTTTCTTTTGAATGTAAAATCTTTACCAGGATAGTCTTGGCATAGATCTTATTTTAAGTCGGCCTGAAAAACTTGGGCAAACACTTACTTTCCATCTGTCTTAATCTCTGTCTGTGTTGCTATGACAGAATACCGCAAGCTGGCTAATTTGTTAGCTGCAGAAGTGCATTTGGCTCATGGATCTGAAAGCTAGAAAGTCCGAAACCAGGGGCACTGCATCTGGCAAAAGGCATTGTCACTCTGTCATTCCTATTGAGGGGAGCATGAAGGAAAGGGGTAGAGGGGAGGAGAAAAAAAACTCGTGAGTTACTTGTACAGAGCCCTTGTGACCTAACTTTAGACAGTATCTCATGTAGCCCAGGCTGGCCTCATCCTCATACCATTCTGGATGACCTTGAACTTATGATTCTCCTGCTTCAAGCCCTCAGGTGCTGGAATTGCCACCATGTGCCACTAGAACTGGCTGCCCAGTTCAGGTCCTGCAGGAAACGAAACCCAGAGCTAAACTTTAGCAGCTGAGCTGCACCCCAAACCCTCTGGTCACCTCTGCAAGGTCTCAGCTCTCCCCACCACTACCTGGGGGATTGAATTTCCAGTACATCAAGCTGAACAGATCCAGTCACCCTGAGAGCTTGTCGTTTCTCTTTCTCTGTTGTTTTAGAATGGCTCCTTTGATGCTCTTTGGATCTTTCTTTATGATCTCCTCTATATCTTTCTTGAGAATTACTATTCATAGTTCACACTCGTGTCCTCAGACTTCTCTGTCTTGGTTTTCTTTGCATCCCTTTCAGCCCCCCCCCCTATATTCTATAACATCTGAAATCCATCTCTGTTCTGATTAAGTCTTGCAGTGGGTGGACTCGACTCTCCAGCTTCCACTCCAGAATCCCTGCTGGGAGCTTCATTGTGTTTTACTTTCTTTTGGTACCACACATTTTTAAGGAAGTGATGACTTCTCCTTTTATCTCGTCTAACATAAATCATGTCCTGACTTTTGCATTTGTTCTCTGGGAGGCTGAAAAACAAGTCTATTTCAAAGCCAGGCAAGCATGGGGATATCTGTCCTGACCAAACTTAGGCAACCACTACTGGTCTCCAGTCAGAAAAACATCAGGGAAAAATACAGGTGTTTGCGTACTGACATTAAGACCTCGTGGCAGAGGCTAACATGCGACGTCTTCTTGATTCAGCCTAGAGACCAGAGAGCTTGTTGATATACTATGAGTTAGCAAAGGTACTAAATTGGGTGTTCTTGTGTTTCATTTGCTTCTTTGTTTTTCAATGAAGCCTCACTGTAGCTCAGGCTAGCCTCCTACTTGATAAGCAGTCAAGGATGACCTTGAATTCTGATCTTCCTGGCCTTACCTCCTCAGTGGCAGGCTTACACCACAACCACCCCCTAGTTTTATATGGTGCTAGGAATCAAACCAAAGGCTTCATGCATGCTAGACAAGCACTCTACCAAATGAACTACACCCCAACCCCGAACTGGGTTTCCCTAGGTACACCCGTACACTCTCACCCCTCACACTCATAGACAGACGTCCTTCCTTAGGAGTTCTGACAAGGGACTTCAGACATCAAATGCAAGAAGTGGGGGCTGCACTTTAGGCTGAGGTTGATCCTTTCTATTCAACGTGAGAATCTCCCTCCCACATTCCTATCATTTACTAAAGTCCTCCTCATCCCCATCTAGGAGGGTTACCTCAATCTTGAAGCCCCCTAAGATTAACTGCTCTCCTTCCCGTTGTGCGCCGCTGTACCTCCGCAAAGTGCAGCTCTACCGCTTTTCGGTTACCGCCCTCATTGTGTGCCTCCCTGGGAATTACCGGTTCAGCATGCAATCAGTATAAGATTTGTCACTGAAACGTTCTATATACTTTGCTGGCAATAAGCCTTCAAAGTTACCTCACAAAGATTTTCTTAGTTTTGAGTCTTATTTTTGACTTTCTGAAAATGCCTTATGACAATATCGAAGCCGAAAATATTTTACTTGGTATTCTAGAGATAATAATTATCTCTCTGGTTACCCCTTCTCCACATTAAAAACATGCACCAAATTCCCACATCTAGTCTCCCTCATGAATACCTGAGACCCAAACGCTGAGCTTCAATCCTGGCCCTTTAGGGCTGGCCCTGATTACCAACTGTCTCTGGCGCCACCTGCTGGCCACTCACTGTACCAACCATCCACTTGAATACTAAGATGAAAAAAAAAGTTCCTGCCGATGAGACAGGAGGCTTTGCCCTAAAGAATAGAAAATCCTTAAAGCTCAGACAGACCTCATAGCAGGAAACAGTTGCCAGGGAACTACCCCTGCTTCCTGGGGGGGTGGGCCAATCATTTCCTGTTGCATCACTGCAGTGTATGACCAACAACTCTGACTCTAGCTTCTCCATCTTTTGAGAGATTGTTATACCATAGGTTCATCGTTATCTCAACAATCTGAGCTAGACTGAGCAGTACTAAAAGGCTCTGTCAGTCATATGCCCCTTTAGTCACGTGGCTTTAACAAGGGGACTCCCTCAGCATGAGCTCACTTAACTGCTCTCCAGCACAAAATGACACACTGTATACCAAGCCTTCCACTCCACCGTGCCAACACGCTAACCAACATGGCCACAGTTTCACTGTCCCCCAAGATGACCACTGGCTTCCTGACACATGGCTAACCCACTCTAGGACATGCTTAAATGTGAAATACACAAGAGATTTTTTAAATTAAGCATAAAAACAGTCTACAAAGTATTATTAGTAGTCTCATATTGATTACATATAGATGTGATCACATTTAATATTTAATATATTGAAATAAATGACATGCTATTCATCCCAAAAGATGGCTCAGGAGTTACGAGCTCTTGCTCCCCTTGTAGAGCACCTGAGTTCAGTTTCCAGTACCCACATCATGCAACTCAAAACTGTAACTCTAATCCCAAGAGCTTTCATACTTTCTTTTGATCGCCACAGGTATCTACCTGCACTCATGTAGGACATAAAAAACTCACACACATATATACATATAATACACACAAATTAACATTTAACTCTTTATTATTTATTGTTTATTTATATCTCAAACACTCCCTTCCCCCACTTCTGGTCCTACCTCCCAGAGTCCCTCCTCCCATCCCAGCCCCTCCCCCTCTCGTCATAGTGTGGGCCCCTCTGGTGCATCAAATCTCTACCAGATTAGGCATATCCTACCCTAATGAGGTCAAACAAGGCAGCCCTGTTGGGGAACAGGTACCAGAGTCAGGCTTTAGGGAGAAACTCCACTCCGGTTGTTGTAGAACACATATGGAGACTCAGCTGTACATCTGATACATATGTGTCAGGTCCCTCCATCCAACCCGTGTGTGTTCTTTGGTTGGTGTCTCAGTCTCTGAAAGCTCCCAGGGGTCCAAGTTAAAAGACTCTGCTGGTCTTCCTGTGGGACTCCTATCCCCTTCAGAGACCCCAACCTCCATCCAATGCTTGGCTGTGGGTACCTACCTATGTTTCAGTCAGGTGCTCAGTAGAGCCTCTCGGAAGACAGTTATGCTGGGCTCCTGTCTACCAGCATAACAAGAGTATCACAAATAATGTCAGGGATTGGCGCTTGCCCATGAGATGGGTCTCAAGTTGGGTCAGTTATTGGTTGGCTAATTCTTCAGTCTCTGCTCCGTCTTTGTCCTTACATTACTTTCAGACAGGACAAATTTTGAGTCAAAAGTTTTATGGATGAGTTGATGTGCTTATCCCTCCGCTGGGGGTCATGCCTGGCTGTAGGAGGTGACTCCGTCAGGTTCAATGTCCCCACTGTTAGGCATCTTGGCTAAGGTTACCCACAATGAATCCTGGGAGCCTCCCGCATCCCAGGTCTCTGGGAGCTCCTAGAGAATTCCTCCAGCCCCCCAACCCCTGGCGGCTGCAGATTTCCATTCATTCTCCTGGCACTCTGGGATTCTCTCCTGTCTCTCCGAACAGCTGATCCTGCTCTCCCTCATTCCCCTCCCACGCCCTTCTCCTGCCCATTTCACTCCCTCTGCCTCCTATGACTATTTTGTTCCCCTTCTAAGTGTGATTCAAGCATCCTAACTTGGGCCTTTCTTCTTCTTTGGGTCTACAGGGTATCCTGCACTTTATGGCTAATGTCCACATCTCAGTGAGAATATACCATGCACGGACTTTGGGGTCAGGGTTACTCGCTCAGGATGATGTTTTCTAGTTCCATCTATTTCCCTGAAAAATTCAGGATGTCCTTGTTTTTAACAGTAGAATCGTATTCCATTGTGTAAATGAGCTATATTTTCAGTATCCATTCTTCACTTGAGGGACATTTGGGTTTTTTTCCAGTGTCAAGCTATTATCAATAAAGCTGCTATGAGCTTAGTGGAGCATGTGTTCATGTGGTATGGTTGAGCATTTCATGGTATATGTTCAGGTAGAACTATGTCGAATTTTCTGAGAAACTACCAGGTTGATTGGAAATCAATCTGGAAGAGTGACTGTACAAGTTTGCCATCCCACCAATAATGGAGGAATGCTGCCCTTTCCACACATCCTTGCTAGTGTTTGCTGTCGCTTGAGTTTTTGTTCTCAGCCATTCTGATTGGTATAAGGTGGAATCTCAGAGCCATTTTTATTTACATTTCCCTGATGACTAAGGACACTGAGCTTTTCTCTAAGTGCTTCTCAGCCATTCGAGATCCCTATGTTGAGAATTCTGTTTAGCTCTGTACCCCACCTTTTTAATTGGGTTATTTGGTTTGCTGAAATCTAACTTCCTGACTTCTTCGTGTATCTTGGATACTAGTGCTCAGATGTAGAGTGAGTGATGATCTTTTCCCAATCTGTGGGTTGCCATTTTGTCCTATCTTTCACTTGTTTGGTTAGAGTTACCCCGAGATATTTTATATTATTTGTGGCTATTGTGAAGGGAGTTGTTTTCCCTAATTTCTTTCTCAGCCTACTTGTCATTTGTATAAGGGATGGCTACTGATTTATATGAGTTAATTTTGTATCCAGCCACTTTGCTGAAGTTGTTTATCAGCTGGAGAAGTTCTCTGGTAGAATTTTTGGGGTTGCTTATGTATACTATCATATCATCTGCAAATAGTGATGCCTTTATTCTTCTTTGCCAATTTGTATCCTCTTGATCTCTTTTTGTTGTCTTATTGTTCTAGCTAGCATTTCAAGTACTATATTGAATAGATATGGGAAGAGTGGATATCCTTATCTTGTCCGTGATTTTAGTGGGATTGCTTCAAGTATCTCTCCATTTAATTTGACATTGACTGTTGGTTTGCAGTAAATTGCTTTTATTATGTTTAGGTATAGGCCTTGAATTCATGATCTCTCCAATACTTTTAACATGAAAAAGTGCTGTATTTTGTCAAATGCTTTTTCTACATCTAATGAGATGATAGTGTGATTTTTTTTCCTTTGAGTTTGTTTATATCCAGCCAGATTATGTTAATGGACTTTTATATATTGAACCCACCTTGCATCCCTGGAGTAAAGCCTATTTGATGGTGGTGAATGATGGTTTTGATGTGTTCTTGGATTTGGTTTGAAAAAAATTTATTAAATTTTTGGATCGATATTCATAAATGAGATTGGTCTGAAGTTCTCTTTCTTTGTAGGGTCCTTGTGTGGTTTAAGAACCAGAGTAATTTTGGCTTCATAGAATGAATTAGGTATTGTTCCTTCTGTTTCTATTTTATGGAATAATTTGAGAAATGTTGGAATTAGCTCTTCTTTGATGGTTTGGTAGAATTCTCCACTAAATCCATCTGGCTCTAGGCTTTTTTTTAATTTGGATGTTTTTAGTGACTTCTTCTATTTCCTTATGGGATATGGGCCTGTTTAGGTAGTTTACCTGCTCTTGATTTAATTTTGGTATGCGGTATCTGTCCAGAAAACTATTCATTTCATCTAGATTTTCCAGTTTTGTTGAGTATAGGCTTTCGTGGTATGATCTAATGACTTTTTGAATTTCCTCCATTTCTGTTATTATATCTCTTTTCATTTCTGATTTTGTTAATTTGGGCACTGCCTCTGGGCCCTTTAGTTAGTTTCACTATGGGTTTATCTATCTTGTTAATTCTCTCAAAGAACCAGCTTTTGGTTTTGTTGATTCTTTGTATTGTTCTTGTTGTTTCTTTTTGGTTAATTTTGCCCTGGGTTTGACTATTTCCTGCAGTCTACTCCTCTTGGGTGTGTTTGCTTCTTTTTGTTCTAGAGCTCTCAAGTGTACTGTTAAGTTGCTAGTGCAAGATCTCTCCAGTTTCTTTACCAGGGCACTTAGGGCTATGAATTTTTCCTCTTAGCACTGCTTTTATTGTGTCCCATAAGTCTGTCAACATTTTCATTAAATTTCTGTAAGTCTTTCATTTCTTTCTTTATTTATTCCCTGACCAAGTTATCATTAAGTAATGAGTTGTTCAGTTTCCACATGTATATGGGCTTTCTGTTGTTTTTACTGTTATTGAAAACCAGTCTTAGACCATGGTGATCTTATAGGATGCATGGGATTATTTCAATCTTCTTGTATCAGTTGAGGGTTGTTTTGTGACTAAATATATGGTCAATTTTGGAGAGTTGTTGAGAAGGTGTATTCTTTTGTGTTTAGGGTGAAATGTTCTGTAGATAACTGTTAAATCCATTTAGTTTATAACCTCTATTAGTTTTACTGTGTCTCTGTTTAGTTTCTTTTTCAATGAACTGTCCATTGGTGAGAGTGGGGTGTTGAAGTCTCTCCCACTATTATTGTGTGGGGTTCAATGTGTGTTTTGAGCTTTAGTAATTTCTTCTATAAATGTGGATGCCCTTGCCTTTGGGGCATAGATGTTCATAATTTAGACATTCTCTTGGTGGATTTTCCCTTTGGTAAATATAAAGTGACCTTCCTCATCACACTTGATAACTTTTGGTTGAAAGTCTATTTTATTGGATATTAGAATGGCAATTCCAGCTTCTTTCTTGGGATCATTTGCTTAGAAGACCTTTTTCCATCCTTTTACTCTAAGATAGTGTCTGTCTTTGTTATTGAGGTATGTTTTTCATATGCAGCAAAATGCTGGATCTTTTTTTGCATATCTAGTCTGTTAGCTTATGTCTTTTTATAAGTGAGTTGAGTCCATTAATATTGAGACATATTAAAGACAGATGACTGATCCTGTTATGTTCATTTTTGTAAGTGGTTTTATGTGCCTTTGGTTCTCTCCTTTCAGCTGTGCTGTGAGATGCTTAATATCTTGTCTTTTCTTTGGTGTGCATACCTTTCCTTGTGTTGGAGTTTTCCTTCTAGGATCTTTTGTAGGGTTGGATTGGTATATAGATATTGTTTGAACTTGTTTTGTCCTGGAATATTTTGGTTTCTCCATCTATGTTGATTGAGAGTTTGGCTGGGTATAGTAGCTTGGACTGGCATTTGGGTTCTTTTAGAGTCTTCATGACCTCTAACCAGGTTCTGCTGGCTTTTAGTGCCTCTGTTGAGAAGTCTGGTCCCATTTATTTGGTGCTCTATAGGCTTCTTGTACCTGTATGGCCATCTCTTTCCTTAGGTTGGGGAAGTTTTCTTCTATGATTTTGTCAAAGACATTTTCAGCTAGGAATCTTCGTTCTCCTCTATTCTAATTATTCTTAGAGTTGGTCTTTTCATTGCGTCCTGAATTCCCTGGATGTTTTGGGTTAGGAGTTTTTTTATGTTTGTAATTTTCTTTGACAGTTGGATCTACATTTGAGAGTCTCTCTTCTATCTTTTGTATTCTGTTGGTGATGCTTGCATCTGTAATTCCTGACTTCTTTGCTGGGTTTTCCATTTCCAGGTTTGCCTCCATTTGTGTTTTCTTTATTGTTTTTACTTCCACTTTTATGTCTTGGACTGCTTTATGCAATTCCTTCACTTGTTTGATTGTGTTTTCCTGTATTTCTTTAAGGGATTTATTTGTTTCCCTTTAAGGGCTTCTACCTGTCTACCTGCGCTTTCCTTTATTTCTTTCGGTGAGTTATTTATATACTCCTTGAAGGACTCTATTATCTTCATGAGATAGGATTTTCAGCTCCTAATTTTCAAGTGTGTTGGTGTATTCATGGCTTGCTATGGTGGGAGAACTGGGTTCTGATGATGCCCATATATATTAGCTTCTGTTGCTTATTGTCTTGCACTTGCCTTTCACCATCTGATTATTCCTGGTGTTTGCTGGTCTAGGTGACTCTGTCTGGAGCCTGTCTCTTTTGTCCCTGGGTTACTTCAGGTCTCCTGATAGGCCTGTGGCCCTTGCTGTAGCAGACCTCCTGTGGGGCCTTCCAACTGGGGCATCTTCAGAGGTACAGAGAATCCACTGATCTGTTGCCCTGGCTACAGCAGATCCCCTGGGAGACCTTCAGACTGGTGGGTCTCAGAGAAGCAATCAAGCTGTTGTGCTTCGTGAAGCTGTTCTCCAGCGGGGACTATGGACTGTGGTTTCTGTTTCCCTGTGTGTAGCAGAACTCCAGGGAGGCTTTCAGTCTGTTGGGTCAGTTGCCCTACATGCCACAGAGCCCCTAGGAGGTCTTCAGACTGTGGTATTGGTTGCCCAGTTGCCCTGTGCATAGAGGAACTCCTGGGATGCCTTCGAGCTGTGGTGTCTTCAAGGGAGCAGACAAGATAGTGATCAGTTGCACATTTGTCCTGTGTACAGCAGATCTCCTGGGATGTTTCAGGCTGTGGTGTCAGTTACCCTGAGCACAGTGGATCTCTTGAGATGTCTCAGGCTGCAGTATCAGATGCCCCAAGTGCAGCAGATCTCCTGAGATTCCTCAGGATGTGGTGTCTTCGGGGGAACAGACTAGGTAACAGTCTGTCCCAGCAGAAAGGACCAGATGGAAGGAGAGTAGAATTCAGCTGGTGAGGGTTTTCGGGGGTAATGGGTTCTGAGTTCACTGGGCTCCCAGTGGCAGCTGTGGGACTCCTGAAGAGTTCTTACCAAATGCTCTGAGTACAGCAGAATTTCCTGGGATGCCTCAGGCTGTAGTGTCTTCAGGGTAGCAGACTAGCTAGCACTCTGTCCCAGTAGAAAAGCGTCCTTATATTTCTTTAAGGGATTTATTTATATCCTCTTTAAAGGCCTCTATCATCTTCATGAGATGGGATTCAAGGTCAAGTTGCTTTTCTGTGTTAGAATATCTCAGGCTTGATATAGTAGGAAAGCTGGGTTCTGGTGGTGCCATATCGCATTGGCTTCTGTTGATTATGTTCTTGCACTTGCCTTTTATCATCTGTTTGTCCTGGTATTAGCTGGCTTGGGTGTCTAAGGTTCGAGCAAGCTTCCCAGAAGGCAAGAGGAGTTGTATGTCCCAGGTTCGAGCAGGCATTCTGGGAGGCAGGCAAAGCCGTGGGTTTTGAGGTGGTGCTCTGAGACATGACTGCAGGTGTTAGCAGACTGGAAGGAAGATAGTGCTCCATGTCTACTGGGCTTGCTGGGGTCCCAGCAGTCTGGAAGATTGGTGCAGTGTCTCCTCTGTGTGTCTTGGGTTACAGCAAACCTCCTGGGAGACAGGCAGAGCTGTGCAGTGGAGCACAATACACCAGATCTACAACTGCTCATTTTAAATCTCTTTAAAAATTGAAAACTACTAAAATTCTTTCCATCAATTTCGCTATTTTTTTTCACTGTGCCACTACAAAAGTTAAAATGGCCAACATGGATGAAATACATTGTATTTTCATCAGGTGGTATTAATACGAACAGTTTAACATAGAAAGTACCCAGTTATCTTATGCATATCATCAAAGTTATGCATATAAGAACTCAATCATACACCAAAAGATGGCAAAGAACACATATAACTTTTGTCTCCCTGTTGCCTAAACAATGCAATGTAATAACTATTTACATAGCATTTACTTTGCGTTAGGCACTGTAAGTTAGAGATTATACAAGCAGAAACGATGTTCAGAGTTTACATGCAAACATGACAGCACTTTATACAGAAGATTTGAAAATCCTCAAAAGACCTACAACCAACTCCCTCCAGATACTGACGGGTAGCTGCATATCAGCAGAAGAAAGACTATCTCTAAGATCTTTTCCTTTTATTTTTCTTGCCCTTTCTACCTAAGTTTCTGCTACTAGGATACCGACTTTGATCTTAAAATGTCGAAGACACCTTCTTCATGGCTATAGTCAGCCTGGCCAGAAAACCTTTGCTGGACAATATATTTAAAAGTTGTGAGCTAGGGCTGGGGAGATGACTCAGTAGTTAAGAGCCACTTCTGCTCTTTCAGAGGAGCCAGGTTTAGATTCCAGAATCAATATTAGAAGGTTTACAACAACTTGTAACCTAGTTCCAGGAGACCCAAGGCCTTTTTCTGGCCTCTATTGCATGACAGTGTATATAATACACACACACACACACACACACACACACACACACACACACACATACACACACACACACACACACACACACACATATATATATATATATATACATACATACCATCTAAAATATAAACAAATCTCTCCTTTTTAAAGAGTTGTGAGCTCTATGGGAGGAGGTATGGTCCAAAATTATAGACACATAGGATTAAGTGCCACTCAAGAGCTACAAAAGACCAGAATGGTCACAAGTAGACTGGAAATCAAAGAAATAAAAATTAAAACATGAGATCTTCCTTTTTGCTTAATATAGCACATACTTTTGTAAAATTATGGTGAGAATTGGCCAGTGTGTATGTGAAAATCAATATATTTCTTCCTTACCTCGGAGACTTGAAGCTTACATAACCTTTTTAGGGACGATTTAGGAATATGTGGAAAGGTTCTTATACTTGCACATGTCAGCTGGACCAACAATGATTCCACCTCCATAGACTTCTGTCAGCAGCCATCATCACTGATACACACAGTAAACTCACCTATAGGGGCACCCCTTACCTTGAGAATTATTACAAAAATAATGCTAACCCAGGGGATTCTGACCATTACAGCTTGCTGAGAAGCTGGAATACTAAATGTGTTGCCACTACATATCATGTGACTATATATTTAATGATAAACTCAGCATCCATCTGCCTCATCCTTACTCCTCAATTCAGGCAGTGGGATCGTTTTTAAATGATCGTGTCGATCCTTATTTAAAACCCCTCAGTGATTTCTGGAGCTGTTAAGACCACTAAGCCTAGATCTTTGTGGTCCTAAAGAATCTGGACTTTTTTTCCCTCAGCAGTTTTGCTTCTCCCAGGATCCTCTCCCTGGCCCACCTCCAATCAGCCACAGGGCACTTCTTTTAACTCCTCAGCTCAGAAAGTTCTCTTTGGCCCTAGGATTTCACTGTAGCACTCTGATTTGATGCCTTCTGAGCATCACCCCCACCCCTACTCTTCTCTCTGACAAAAGCCTCTTCATCCTGGAGGATTCAGTTACAAGTGACACTTCTCCCAGAAAGCCTTTCCCTAACCTCTCAGTCAAAACCAGGTCTCCCTCTTCTGTGACTTGCATCATCTTCTTTTTTATCCTTTCTTGTAACTTATCCTCATCTGTGACTCTGCATTTCTTACTGGGATTATCCACTCACTGCCAGCTGACTATACAAATCCCACCTGGTGTGTAAGAAATGTGCTATAAAACTATGGGGATAAACATACAGTACTTTAATAAACCCCAAAGAGGTTCTGAAATTATATATGCAATGTGACTTTAATATCAATAAAATGTGTATATGATTATTTATGGGCATCTAAACCAAAAAGACCAAGAGGAAATCCAAGAATTAAATAAATTAAAATTTATTTTTTCATTGATTCAGAATTCCTGGAGTGAATAGGTCTAACTTTCAGTGGAGTTAGTTTAAAAATAATAATTGAAAAAGTTCTGGACTCAAGTCTCAACTCTTTTATTTTAATTATTTTTACCTATGGGCATAGATATATTTGTGCCTATTCGAATGTGTATTAGGACCAAAGGACCACCTAAGGCGTCATTTTCAGTAACACTGTCATCCTCCTTTGAGATAGTCTCTCAATGGTTTAGAGCTTACCTATTAGGCTAGGCCAATGGCACTGATCCAAGGGGTCCTCCTACCTCCTCTTCTCCAACACTGGGATTACAAGGTCACTTTCATGTGAGTTCCGTGGATCAAACTCAGTTCTTCTAGCTTCTGAGGCAGGTGCTTAATAGACTGAGTTATCTCCCCAGCTCTCAATTCTCAGCAAAAGCTTAATCTTAAGAAATAAGATGATGAGCCTTTCCCTTTAGGATCTTAAGGTATTTGTAGAGTAATATACACATAAATCGTGTGTGTACATGTGTATATATGTATGTGCACAAAGGTCAGAGAAGGACATCTTATGGCTTAATCTGTTGCTTTTGGCCTTATTGCCTTACTGACCTCGAATGTTTCTTGTCCAATTTGACATTCAGCAAGTCCCAGCTACCCTCTTGATTCCACTTCTCCTAGCACTGAGGTTACAGATGCATGTACAACCGCATCTGGTGTTTCCATAGATACTGGGACTCTAAATCCAAGTCCTCATGCACAGCAAGTGCTCTTACCCACTGCTCCATCCCTCCAGCCCATGTACAATTTTTTGGCACACTTCAGTTTCAATTCTTAGTGTCTAGGGGAGGTGACACACGCAACGTGTAGAGTGCTTTGCAACCATTATGCAGAACCGTTGAATAGTTTGAGTTCCTGTCTCCTTCATGGATTATTAAGAGTTATGATGTGACTATGCAGAGAGATGAGAGGTAGATGCCACTGGGAATTCTGGAGCAGAGTTCAGATGTAGAGAGAAGTAGGAAGAACTTCACAGAACAGGGATGTCTCTCCTTTCCCCTGAGACCAGCACTGGAGTCAAGCTATCTCCAGAATCCAAGCATTCTCACCCCTTTCTCAGCAGGGTTGAGAATGGTTCAGTTTTAAACTTGAAGTGTTTGACACATTTTATGCTTAGGAACTCAACTTGGTGAACGCTCTCTGGGCTAAGCAAAACTCTAACAATCAGGGGTGTCTTGCTTGAATTCTCCCTCTTCAAACTTTTGTTTGAAGAGTCACTCCAGACAGGGGTTCTGGACCTAGTAGAACATGACAGATCACTGTTTACTCTGCTCATGTTTGCTGAACGTTTACAGGGTACTAGACACTATGGGAGGACAGGGGCTAAGACAGATGAGAAAGCATTGTCCATACCTGCTAGCAGTATGAACCCAGTCATTCTGACCCACTGCTGCTGAAGCCTTTCAGTCTTCCTCAGTGCTGACAACCCTAACGCCCTTTGCTTTATGGCCCTACTATGCTCATTTTTGATTAACACCACCAAAACACAAACCAATAATGTAGAAGCCTTTCTCTATCAAGCCTATAACTTTGATGATAGGCTATACTTTGGGCTGCATCTGTATTCTGAGTCTAATACAAGATGCAGAAGCCATGAGCAAAAGAAGAAATGATTCAGTTGCTGAATCATTGCCTCCTTGCATGCAAAAGTTAATAAAACAGTGAAGGTTACTGAAGTGAAAGTTTCTGATTATGTCATGTGATACAGACTCCATGTGATGTTTTGCCGAGGCAAGACTGATGGGAAGACACATGATGTTTGGAGAGAGTATAAAGTAGATTCAATCGACAGTGATGGGATGCTTGCATGGTTAGCTATGCAGCTCTTTGTCTGTCTCTTGTCTTCACTTTGTTGAGAGAGGCATGGCAGAGAACTTCTCTTGGGGTCCAGACCTGCTCTGGTAGCGCCCACTGACTTGTGCTGATTCGGGGAGGCCTGGCTGTTTCTGCTGGATCATTTGTGTTCCACTGCTGCTTATTTGTGTTCAGTATCCTGACACCACTGAACTGGACTGTTGGTTATCCTAATAAATGGATATTGGAATCATCCCCAAAGAACTACTTCTAAACAGGTCTACATCCCCTTGTCTTATTTACCTTCTTTTCACCCATACTTTTGGACAATGGATTAGAAGTGGGGTAGGGAGATTGAAGCATTTGAGAACCCTTATTAAAGTAGGATTTGAAAACTCTAAGCCTACACATTACCTAGAAAAGTATATACTCATGGGGGCTTCACGCTTTGACAACCGAAAGAAATAGATACTGTCTACGTATGTGTACTACCACGTAGCAGACAGCCTAGACATGAAAGACAGATACAGGAAACAGGGAGCTACTTTTTCAAGGCCCTCTTTGATACAGATGCTTCCTTTATGGCTCTACAGTCAACACCCCGAAGAGGATTGCTGACAAAATACCAAGGCTTAGAATCCCTCCTAAGACAAGAAATTGCACTTATTAACGGCTACATTCATAAACTCCAATCATTTTGTCACATGGTATAAAACTGAACAAAATTATCATATACAAAAGCTTTAAGCAGAAGGTATCAGGGCTGGAGAGATTGATTAAAGGTTAAGAGCACTGACTTCTCTTCCAAGAGAACTGGATTCAATTCTCGTGACCTCTATAGCAGATCATAACCACCTGTAACTCCAGTCCCAGGGGAACTGACGCCCTCTTCAGTCACCAAGCGTGCATTGGTGCACTGTTACATGCAGGTAAGACATTCTTACACATAAAACCTTTTAAATGAAAAAGAAGGAAAAGAAGGAGGAGACCCAAAATAGTGGTATTGGAACAACCAGACAGATATACAAGATAGCTAACAAGTAGGAGACAAAATCCAAAAGAACAAATGTCAGAGTGAGATTTCTTCCATGTATCCCTTAAGGTCAAAAGTAAACCTTACAAGTGTGTACTGGAGAGAGGCAGATTCTTGGCTCAATAAAAGAGGCACATGTCAGTAAATTATCATAAGCAATGCAAGTTGTTTGTAACACAAGATCAAAGACAGTAATAAATCTGTTGTTGACCTGCTGCTTTCCAAATTCACAAAAAGAGTGAAAAAAACACTAGAGCTGAGAATACATAATGAAATCAGAAACTATTAGTTTCCTGAATACTAACTCCAACATCCTATAAGATTGCTCCCCTCAATTGATGGATTCATGGCCCTCCACGTGGGTCTTGGTTTTCAGAAAGCTGAATAGATTGGATTCTCTTGGATGCACTTTGACCCAGGTAAGTCTGTAAGGCTGGACTAACATCTTATCAACAAATATACAGAGATCACAGCAAACCACAAGTATCCTTCCAGATATTCATTAATCCAGTACCTCTGCTTTGACCTCTTAGGGTTTGTCATTTCAACCATTCAACTCTTTTATCCTTCCGCTAGACACTCTTTAAGGTGGTTTCCCTGTCCAAGTATAAAGACTAGTGCAGTATCTTTCATTCAACAGGCTGGATGCAAGCCAAAAAAATGGAGGCAACCCACTCCGTCAAGGTCTTGAACAACATCTGTGTTTTTTCAGCTCAGCATTTGCCATCCATCATCGAGGAGACTGGAACAGAAAAGTACAAGGTCATTTTCCTGAGCCCCAGCAACTCCATTCTCCAAGGTTGGAACGTTTTCTCCTTTTCTGCAAACAGTAGACCAGATGGTCCCCGAAACTTGGCTTCTGTGGCTTAACTCTAATTACAATGTTAGTTAGCAATGAGTCTGGTGATTCAAAATCACTGGTCGAGTCTTTCCAGGCAATCGGGCTTTCTTGTGTTCTCACTAAGAACAGGGTGGGTTTGTGAGCTTGTCCTCTGCCTTGAGCTGGCTTCCTGTAATATGATTGCTTAGAAATGAAATGAGCCCAGGGCTACCCAAACCTAGCTGAAAGCAATGAGCACTCCAGGAGAGGGAAGGAAGCAGCAGCCAGATGGCTAAGTGGCCTGATGGTATTGCAGTCAAATTGGGAGGCACAAATCAGGAAACACTCAATTACATAATGCCATGCGCCAGGTGTCGAACTCAGAGGTGCACATGTGTCTGCCTCAACACCCTGTGAGTGGAGTTCAAGAAGAACCTTATAAACTAAGCCCTTGCAACTCTAAACATTGGAAATAACATTTCAATATCATCTGATTCGCATCTTTCCAAAGACAGGAAGGTCCCACCAAAAAGCTCAGTCAAGTTCAGTTCGAACACTCTCCATGAAGAAAACTCAACTTGAAGAGGTTCTTTGGAGATTGGTTTGCTTTGGTAAGATATCTGCCAACTCACTTTAGCTTGTACTTACTAGGTCTTGTTCTCTTCCCTAGAGATAGGCAGGAAACAGAGGAGGCATTCTGTATCTGTGGGCGAAACCCTTTTGGACGATTAAGGAAGCTTTTGGTTTCTCCTAAATCTTCATTTCTTTAAATATCCCAAGTTCCTAATTGCTCTTTTGTTAGTTCAATCTCAAGCCTCTTCAGCTCACCTGCCTCCATGTTTCCCTGGGGAAATCTGTTCCCTGCCATGCTAAGTGTAGCTGCTTATCTTCTACCCACCTGACCCCACCCTCTGGCCACCTCTGATTGGTCCCAGGAAGCCATCTGGCATAAGTCCAGCCCCCCATGAGAAGAACCCTGTACTTTTAGTTCAAAGAGAAAAGATGAGTGTGAAATTGGTCCACTGTCCTTAGAACCAGAACCAAAACTAAAGATCACCGTTGCACAGCCCCCTCCCGTTGACTTCACTGTGATATCGCAAACACTTGATTGTAAAACCAAAGCCAAGAACTTCTTGGTTTCTTCTGAGAGGAAATGAGGGTTGTGTGAGAAGGCAGAACCAAACGAGTCTGGGAGGGGGAAGATGAAGATGCTGTCAGAATAAAAACTAGTAACAAAACTTGCAGCTGTGTTTGGACCAGGTCCACAGGGAGAGAGGGTTTATGTTGAAACTTCAAGTGCTTTTTAGCACATTATGTGTGTTTGGGCTGTGGACATTCTGCTTTCTGAACCAAAATATTTGCAGTACTGAGACTTGGTTTGGGTCAGCTAAAAATATGTCAACCTTCCAAACAACAGAGCCTCTGACTTTACAGAAGAACCCAGGGATCAAAGTTCAGAAGCATCCATCTAGAGCAGACCTTGTACCAAAAGACAACAGCTTATTCTAATCTGAGACCAGCCTTCTTTCAACTGGGTTGTTCCCAGATGTCCTATGAAATTAAAGCAGCCTGACAAAGACCCTTCACTCCCAGAGCCAAAGACTCTCTGGAACTAGGTCAGCCACAGCTATGAAAAAGGACCAACTTTAGTTCAAAATTAATTGTGTTCTTTCATAGATCAGCAGACTGCCCACCTTTGCTTGGCCATGTACCCTGTCATGATGTACAGCCTCAGCTCAGCCGCTCGCAAGGGGAGCACTGGACTATGCACTGAGACCTTCAAACCTGTGAGCCAAAATAAATCAATTCTCTTTATGACTTTTTGCCTCAGCTATTTACCAGAGTGACAGAAGTGCTTGAAAATATTGCCCTTCGTACAGGAGAAGTGAGATAAAGTCAAGGACATGGGAGTATGTGTAGAAAAGGAAGAAAGGAAGGGAGGGATGGAAGGAGGGAGGGAAGGCATTTCAGAAGTATGAACAGAAACCAAGAGAGAGGGAAAAACAGACTTGCTGCACAAACTCAACAGTCATGTGCTCACTATGAGCTCCGATGTCAAGGTTGTAACTGGAGAAATGGCATCCTGTCACTCACTGTATGAGAAATATTATAGACAAGGAGGAAATTACATCTAACTAGAAGAAGCAGGTGATACTGTAGGGAAGTGCTACAAAGAGAATCCTAATTCAGTCCAGAGCCACTGAAAAAGACTTCTCGGAGGAATCTATATTAAAGATGATACCTAACAAATGTGCTCTACGAAAATCAGCCACGCAAACACAAGGACACAAGCCATGGAAGGTGACTGGGGGTCTACTTTGCAGCTTTGAACCCTGTATGTGGTTTGCCAGCAGCATGACCATGAGTGAGTTACTCATTCTCTGTGCCCGTGGTCTTTACACAGTGAGTGGGAATCACAATTCCCTCCTTGTAGAACTCAGAGAAGGGTATATTAAATAAACAAGGAGCCTTGTGACTGGTGACTGCATCAAAGGAATGACTGAAATTTTTTTTAAGAAATAAGAAGGAACAGTCTGTGCAAAGGCTAAAATGTAAGAAAATCATGGTGAGTTCAAGGACGGTAGATCAGTATTGCCAGAGCAGTGGGGAAATTTAAATGATGGGCCTGGAAGAAGGAAGCAGAGTCGAGGAAAATGATGGGTGTACTGTGATCTGTGAGTCACAGATCTGAAGAGCACCGCCATTAGATCCTCAGTGTCTCCCAAAGGCTCAGGTGTTAGAGGATTAGTATCCAAGCATCCTCAGCTCAAAGCAATAGGGTCAAACAATTACTGACTACAACCTCTATAACTAAGAGCCAAAATAAAACTTTCTTCTTTATAAATTGCTGGCTGCAGGTAGCTGTTACAGTGCAAGAAAGCTGTTTAACATGGTGAGAAACCCACAGTATTATTCTAGGGGGAAAATCACAGCAATTATCTCACAACTGCAGCAGAAATGAGATTTCAATAGGAGATACAAAGACTGGGGCACCAACTAAGAGACAACTGGGGCCAGGAGGACTATGGAACAAGAAAAATGCCAAGTTTCTAGACAAAAGTTCTTACAATAGTAGTGGGGTCCACTGAATAGGAGGGCATAAAGGGAACCTCTGTCTTTTCAGAAACTCAACTTCTGACCCTACCACTCACCTGTGCCCGTACCACTGCCTCACTGTGTGTCTCAGTAAGCAGGCGGGTGGGTATCCTAGATTGGACATTTAGAACCTAGGAACCACGGACACTTCTAAGTCCACAAAGATGCTCCATAGTTTGCCACTGTGGATTTGTAACACACGTTCTAAGCGGGATTGATTCTCAACACATTCAAAAGAAACTAGGGACTGAACTGTGTAACACTGGCTACATGGCTTTACCAGACCGTTCCGACTCCATCTTCTGGGACCCCATCAACTATCAGAGCCTGATATGTCTGGAAGTATGTAGCCTAGAGGTTAAAGGCATAGAGCCAGAAAGTCCTGGGTTCAAAGCCAAGTTTGGAACCTTGCTAGCTAAATGACGATAGGCAAATTTTAAGTCTCTGTAATCTGCATGTTTTGGTTTAGTTTTGGGTTTTTGAGAGAAGGACCCATGTAACTCAGCCTCGCTTCATGATCACTGTGTTACTAAAAATAGATAATTTTGAACCTCTCATCTTCCTTTGACACCTCCCTGGTGCTGTGATTATAGGAGCAGGCTATCATATCCAGTCTATGCAATGCTTGGGATTAAATCCAGGTCCTCATACATACTAGGCAGGCAATCTACCAACTTCCCTAAAGTCCCACACTCCCAGCACCCTTGATTTCTCAAACTTTAGATTAAAAGGGTATTTTCAACTCACACAGTTGTTACAATGAATGAGGTTATTCAAGCCATGCTCATCGGCAGACTCCTTCCTGAGGCTTGCCAGATCTGTGTGAAGTATGAATAAGGTAATATAGTCTTCCTTTAAATCAATCCATGGTTTCACGTAGCAGGAACCATTATATTGCTGCCACAAATGAGAGCCGTAGACTGATAGCAACAGTAATAACAATAGCAAGAAGAATCATATGAATTTTCATCTTAGTCAATAAAGCTAAAAATCAGTTAAACTCTAGTAGAGTACCCTTTGCTATTGGGGGCTCTGGGCCTGAGGCTGCCTTCTTTGTGTTAATGTGGAAATTAGCAAACATATTTTAAAAAAACTTAAAAAAAATACCTAGGCTTCAGACTGAAATTCTCTCCTTGAAGTAATCAGAAAAAGAAATAAAAAGGTAACTCTGTGATTTAGCATCTATCGGAGCCACGACCGGGTAGCACTTATACATTCTCTTGTTGCACATGTGCAGCACTTACCTGTGGTTCACTGAGGTCAGGCCCTCGTAGTAATCAATACTAGGATTGGTTTGAAGTAAATGGAGAAGTGGCCATTTATGTTAATATTGGTGACATGACGGCCCCCTGTGCATTCCACCACCACTCACACTGGGTACTGACAACCTGGCACATGACAGCAAGAGCTTCTAGAAGCTGCAAAGTCTTACATGTCTTTCAAAACCACCTATGTAATGGTATATCTTTAATTCATCCTTTTCTGTCCATGTCCAAACCCCCCCCTTCATGTGACCTGGGATCTCATCCCAGCCTCTGTGATTCCTAACTCTTCAGGATACATCTGGGAACCCTGCTCTGAGGACCGTCTCCTGACCCTCAGCCCCATGCTGGTCAGAGGTAACAGCCCCCTTTACCTGGTTGTTTGAACCAAGTACATAAAACGCAGGGGTGATGATGACTGCTGACATCTTTGTGTCTGTCTTCTCCCCTCAGTTACACATTTCCAGAAGCCAGGTACTAAACTTCTACCTTGGTATCCCTGAGCATGAGATGTGCCTGGTTAAGATATAGATAGATAGATAGATAGATAGATAGATAGATAGATAGATAGATAGATAGATAGATAGATAGATAGATGTGTGTGTGTGTGTGTGTGTGTGTTAACAAATGTTACATGCATGGATGATAGATGGTTGCATGAGTGGGTACATGTATGGACAGATGGGTGGATGGATGAAAGATGGGGAAAAAAGAAGAGGAGAAAGAGGACGGAGGAGACATTTATGGATCTTATTACTTCTTTCTCTGTTCCTAAAGAGAAAGAACAAGGAAAGCATGACAGAGCTCATTAAACTCCCCCCTGTCCAATTTCTGTACATCCCCTTCACACCTCCTTCCTGGCATTTTCCTCATCTTACAAATACCTAAGGACTGCTGTAGCCGTCACAGAACACCTTGACTTCCTGCCAGAAAGCCAACACGGCTAAGAATAAAGAAAAATAAGTAACCGACAACAGCGATGTCTCACACTTTGAAGTCTGGGGAAGGAATATCCAAATGGGAGCTGAACTCAAAACCAAATGTTTGGCCTTCAGTGACAACCAGCTACTTGGCTGTGAGCCTCAGGCCCTTCTGAGACCACTTAGGAAATGTAGCCCTGGGCTCTTCCCTTCTCAGACGTGGGAGAAATGACTGCCAAGGAAAACAAACATCACACTTCCTACCCACTCCCTGAAGGTTATTGCTTGAGTTTGATTGCCTTCTGCCTTGGGAACTTCCCAAGTAGTTTCTTGGGAACAATGTGGCTCAGGGAAGGTTTAGACAAGCCAGATGTGTTACTTTTCTGTTGCTATATAAAATACCCTGACAAATGCAATGTAAAAAATAAAACATTTATTTTCACTTATGGTTCCAGAGGGATAGAGTTCATTTCCTCATAGTGGGGAAGGCAGAACATGGCTGCCAGGGTAGGAAGCTGGATGATGGCATTTCTATCCACACACAGGAAGCAGAGAGAGAGAACAGGAAGTAGATGGCAGACTATAAATCTTAAAAGTCTACCCCCAATGACACACTTTCTATAGTAAAGCTCTACTTCTTCAAGCTCCCATGACTTATTCAAACCACACCAACTGGAAACCAAGTGTTTAAATATATAATCTCATGTTCACATACACACTCATATCTATACACACAAATGCAGGGCGGAGAGCACTTCTAATAGGGAGGATCAGATTTCTCAGGAATCTTTGTCCAACAGCACATATCATATACTTATATACCCTGACCCTTGGGACAAATCGAGCTTCCAAAGAGGGAGTAAAATTGCGAAGGATCAACTGAGCCACTCCCTGGGTACGCTAAGAGAGAATTCTTACAGGAGATCAGAAAGCAGAACAGAATGGTTACTATGTACCTCACTAAGCAACTGTAGGCTCCCTGAAAAGTGCGAAGTGAACGCCATGCTGAAGACCTCCCAGTTCTTCATTCTGGAGCTACCACATCTTGGGTTGTTTTTTGTTTGTTTGTTTGTTTGTTTGTTTGTTTGTTTGTCATTTTTCTTCCACTGATAACCTCAGCAACATGCCATGGCAACACTTGTAGGCCCCTTTTACAGCCATGATGTTAATGCCTTATTTCAGTCTGTCTAAGGGAAGCATCACCTTGCAAACTATGAATGCAAGCACATGTAGGCCTGGGTAAGTAACGCAGAAGAGGGTTTGAGATGCAAATACCTAAGACACACTGGGACAGTTTCTTCACATCTGAGCTTCAATTCTTCATCTTTAAATGACGAATATGGCATGTTTTTGAAGATGTGTTATTAAGATTAAATCAGATGTTTTATATATAATATATAATATGTATTTATATATAACATGTCTCACTACCACCTAAGTGTGTGCCAGGCTTCTAAGGTTAAAACAGAATTCAGGCCGTACAAGTGGCTCAGCAGTTAGGAGTATATTTGTTGTTCTTCCATAGGACCCAGTTCAGTTTCCAGCACCTACATGGTGGCCCACAGCCATCTATAACTCATTCTAGTCATTCTGATGCCCTCTTCTGACCTTTGTGGGCATCAGGCATGTGTGTCATCAACAGTCAGACAGACAAACACACATACACATAAAGTAAAAATAAATAAATCCTTTTTAAAAGGTGAATTTCCTAGCCCTGACTCTCAGTTAAGGAGACACAAGCAGATATTCGACTCACCTTTAATGCAATCTGCTTACTCCCTGACTTTCTTTTTTATCCAATTGGATGTACTATGTGTGGGTTTGTGTATATACATGTTTATATACAATATATAAATATTCAAGGATGCCAGAAGAGTGAATTATGCCCCCTGGGGCAGAATTGCATAGGCTCATGGGCTTCTTGATATGGGTGCTGAGAACCAGTCTTCTGCCAGTAGTGTATTCTCTTTACCAGTGAGCCATCTCTCAAGTCCCCTGATTCCCAATCCCTAGGACTCAGGTCCTGTGTTCAGAGGCAGTAGATATAGGGGCAGTGAGCTATGTCCAGGCAATAAAGAGGTCCAGTGCATTTAAAGACTTTAAAAGGAGCACTGGGGAGATGGCTCAGATGTTAAAAGCACTTGTTATTACAGAGGATAAGGATTTAGTTCCCAGCTCACAAGCATCTGTCACTCCACTTTTAGAAGATCTAACACCATTTTCTGACCTTTATAGGCACCAAGCACACTTGGGTTACACATACATCTACTCATGACTCTAAGCAATGTTGATAGCAAAAGATCTCCCTACGCCCACTACTCCCTAACTGTGTGGCAATACCTGTGCTACTAAAGGATAAGGAAGAATCCTGGACGAATCCCTGCCTCGGCTCAGATCCCACCTGAAGAAGTCAAAAGTCACAACCATGAACTCTTCTAGCAACAAGAAGTACACCTGACCCTTCATCTGTTTCTATAGAGAGAATTGCTGGCCGTGGTGACATATGCCTTTAGTGCTAGCACTCAGGAGACAGATGCAGGCATATCTCTGTGCGTGAGGCCACCCTGCTCTACATGGCAAGTCCCAGCCCATAAAGAGTTCCAGCCATGTAGAGTTACAGGTGCTGGATGAAGTCAGAAGTGGTCAATATAGGGGCAGTGAGCTATGTCCAGACAATAAAGAGGTCTGGTACATTTAAAGACTTTAAAAGGAGTCCGCCCAGCAAGATGGTATGACCCTGTCTCAAAACAGAGAAACAAACAAAAACCCCTTCAGTTGTAGAGTGGTGATCAGAGCTGCCTTCCACAGACCTTCTTGAGCCTTTTGGTCCCCACTATTTTGAGAAGAACACAGTATGAGACTAAGGATCCTTTAAGACACTCATGGCAGAAAAGCCCAACCAAAGTGGATCCAAAAGATCCGATCCAACCTCCCCTATTCATCTTCCCATGGCTGCCTGTTTGATATCACACAATGAGTCTTTTTCTTTGAAAATCAAAGTTTGACCCATGAAGCCTTGGTAGGTTCAATAGCAGTGGAAACACAGCTTACATGCACACTCACAAGTGTGCACACACACATGGCAGAGTTTAATTTTATCTAATTAAATTCTCACAGAAGAGGGAACTAAAGGGACAAGCCCAGGGTGGCACAGCAAGTGAGTGGCCAAGAGGAGAAATGAGCAACTAACCGTGGCACGAGAAACAGGGAGCAGTGCACATAGCATGCGTGAAGAGTTGACAATCCCTGGTCGCTATTTTTGTGTTGTCATAATTCTATGTTTCCACTCTTCTGTTGTATTAGCTACTTTTCCTGTTCTGTGATAAGACACTGACAAAAGCAGGGAAGACTTTATTTTGGTTCTCAGTTCTGGGGTACAGTTCACCACAGCAAGGTAGTCCTGTAGACAAGAGCTTGGAGGCAGCTGGTCATGTCATGTCCACAGTCAGGAAGCAAAGAGAGATGAATGCCAGTGGTCCACTTGCTTTCTCCTTGTTCAGTTCAGGACCCCAGGCTGTGAAAGCTTATCACCTACATTCTAGATGAGTCTTTCCCCCTCAACTAACCTAGTGTAAATAATCCTTTACAGGCTTTCCCAGAGGCTTGATTCTAGATTCTGTCTCAGTGACAATCAGCGCTACCCTTCACAATAGTTGCTAAAAACAAAACTAATCCCACATCTCTAACCTTTGGGGGTTGATAGCCTTTCATATTGAACATAATAGAAATGTTCCTCATATGCCCTTGGAATAAATAAATCAACCCTATAACTTCTCAGAGATCCTCCTACACTGTTTGAACATCTCTAGTCTGAGAGGCCCATCCCACTCCTGTTTCTCCCTATTACACCACTCTATATTATAATGAGTCAATTTAAGAAATCTATCTCCAGGCCTCTTGTGTCCACTGGTTAGTCTGAGATTTAATCTTCCCAGCACTGAGCCTTTTACAAAGAGATTTTGATGTTAAATCAGAACATGTAGGTCCCTGAATAGAAAGCATCCAATTAACCTGACTGGGTGGTTAAAAAGATGTATATTATCTTCCATCAGTCATTCACCTCAAGAAAGACAAGGTCAGTCTTTATCTTAATAACAGAGAAGATACCTTAATCATGACAAATCCACAGCACACATCAAAACAATAAGCTTGCGGAAGGCAAATGCCCTCGGTTAGGTAAATTAGAATGAGTGCCTCAATAGGGGACCATTGCTTTGACAGGAGCAGAGAGGAAAGCTTGTCTCTGTCGAACCCCCTTCAGAAAAGGCAGCATTGATTATAAGCTGACAAGTATTTGTGTCAGTAGAGGAAAAATAAGCAGAAAATAAAAGGAATGCCTTGACATCTTTCCACCCCACAGCACACATAACAATCCATGCGAACTTACAGCTGTAGACAACTCTCTTTGTGCCTCTCTTTAAAACTTCATTGGCTTACTTGTGAGATATCTTGTGAGAGAGAGAGAGAGAGAGAGAGAGAGAGAGAGAGAGAGAGAGAGAGAGAGAGAGAGAAGCCAAAAGGCAGCGGTCTATCTTAGGTGTCTCCCTCAGTAGTTCCCCACCTTGCTCTCACTTTTATGGGAACTCACCAGTTTGCCTAGGTTTGCTCACCACTGAACCCCAAGTTTCAGCCTATATCTTGTTTCCCAGCATTGGGATTACAAAAGCATAGTCCAATATCAGCTTTTTTTTTTTTTTCATTTTACTTGTGGGTGGTTTACCTGCATAGATTGATAGATAGATAGATAGATAGATAGATAGATAGATAGATAGATAGATAGATAGATAGATAGATAGATAGATAGGGAGATAGAGAGATAGAGAGATAGAGAGATAGATATAAATATATATGTATGTAGATATATATGTATGTATGTATATGTATCCACCACATATATGCCCAGTGCCCAAAGAGTCCAGAATAGAGTGTCACATTCTCTGGAACTGTAGTTGCAAATGGTTGTGAGCTGGCATATGGGTGCTGGGACTCGAGCTGATGTGAGAAGCAGGAAGGTAAATCTAATGCACATGCCCAAGGTTCTTGAGGTTTCACAGTGTTACTGTTGAAATGTGACAAGATTTAACTATCAAACTGCAAGGAGACCAGTGAGCCCAGAAGCCAGGCTCTACACATTCATCTGCTGAGAGATCTCCCTATGCAACCAGGAATAATGACCACTCTACCCCATTGCCCATCTCTGCTTGTAGGGAGCCAGGGGGCTAAGAATTTCACATCTTTCTGGACTGACCCCCAAGAGAAAAAAAACTATTGTCTTTAAGCTTGCTCTTTAACATAAGCCTCTGGACCTTCCACCTGGAGCTGTCAGAAGGTGGTGACAGGCCTAAGAAAAAAAGACAAGATACTTCACAATCCTATTACACTGTCGCTGTTGACATTATGAAATGATTTTTCTGAGCACTAATGAAAATGTCTCTCATTTAAGGCATCTCATTCTCTTTCTTACTTTTCAGTGTTTCCCATGAAAACCAAACTTATAGAGCAAATATCTGTACCAATGGTCCCTCCGCTTACAAAGGTTCAAATGACAATGGCATACTTGAATTTTGGCATTTGCCTAGATTAGAAATAAGCAGTGTTAACAATACTCTCAGGATGGTGGAGCGCATCGAGCTGCTCTCTGTCAATCCCAAAACTGGGAGGATAAAGGACCATCACTCTCCCATGTTCTCTCTGATAAAACAGCATAGTCCTTGGATCAGGGCTACTCAAATGTCCCACTTGCTATTATTTTCATATAGTTGCTAGTACATAGATATATATAACAGGTATACAAATCAAACACTAAGAAAATCATTAATTTATTTTAAAACAGTTGTTTAGCATTTTACCATCTTTTGATAATGAAAGCAAATGTTCTTACCAACGGGATGAAGGTGCTTACAAATTTTTACATAAAAATTTAAAACTCTTGGCTAAATAGTTGGTTAACAGATACAGACCATTGTCAGCATTTTTCAGGACTGTATGATACTTTAATTTTATAATAATGATGAGAACACCCCCATAAATACATGCTACAAAAATCACAGAAATATATTTATCACTATTTCAGAAATTGTAGAAATTCTGTCCTAATTCCAATCCAAAATCCAAAATCATCACATCTGCAGTGATTGGTGTGTATTGTAAAACTCAACTCAAATAACTTTTGAAGTCAAGCCTTCTAACACAATACAGCCTAGAGATATACTAATTTGATATTTATATGCTGAGAAAGGACAGTGGAAAATCCATTTTTCAAAATTTTTGCTTTCCATAATTACGTGAGGAATCATTGTATGTATAGTAAAAACACAACACTTTATAACAATCTCAAATCTGAACCGAGGTATTTTGGGCAACATTTTTGGGCACTGTGTGGCATGATGCTATGTGCGACGCAAAATGTACATGTTGTATGTTCAGAATGGAGGCCGAGGTGAAGTCATGGGATACAACATAGACAGGAATTCACAGACACAGCCCAGATTCATTACACATTTTATTTTCATTTATTTAATTTTTGGTGGTTATACAGTCAGAAACCTTTTACTCATGCCAAAATTTTTACAACCCCCACATTCATTTACAAGATTGACATGGGGTCATAACCCACAATTTAATCACTTTTTACAGGCTGGAATGGAGCTGTAAAGATGACTCGGGAGGTAAGTGCTTCTCATACATGCCTGAAAAGCTGTTTGGTCACTGAAACCAATAGTAGAAGGAGAGAACTGACTCATAAACATTGTCCTCTGACCTACTCACATGTACACACACATGCACACATATGCACATATGCACAAACATGTGCACGAGCACACACACACACACACACACACACACACACACACACGCATCTCAAGAAAAGTGGCTCCTTCCTTCTTAGCCACTGTGAGGGGAATTTGGCAGCAAACGCTGCAGTGTGATGCCCAAGAGATCACTACAGAAGCTGAGGAAGTTAACAGGCTAAGAAGATTTCAACACTTTTCCTTGGTGATGTCTATGGCAGTTGATTGAATTCAGATAGATTCAATAGCAATCACTTAATACTAAAGTCTGGGAACCATGTTAAGGAATAAATAGCCTCAAACAGCACTCTTTACTAAGTTGTGGTAGCGGGTATAATAAAGAGTATTTCCCTACAGGAAAAGATGGAGGGTCCCAAACTCAAAAACAACTGGAGTGGTTACTCTTCTAGGTACCCTTGAAAGTCCATCTGTCTGTTTATGATGAGTTTATCACTAATAAGTAAATTACTTACATATTTTAATACAGTAGATTGCTTAGCTGAAGAATACCTGTGGCATGTTGAGAAATTGTTACTATTCCAGTTGGTCCCTCTTTGTCAAGTTGTGCTTTTTATAGTTTCTTTAATTATATGTAAGATTTAAACCGTAAAAAAAGAAAGAGAAAGAAAGAAAGAAAAGAAAAAAAATTCATCTGTCTCTAGTCTACTGTGAATCTCCCTTTTCTACTCTAGGATTCCATACTCCCTTTGACCTATGTCCCCTGTACTTACAAAATGAAGTGATAAACACCTTAAAATGAACTTTATTAATACAACTCTGTAAGCTACCCAGTTAGCCTTCAGTTGGAAAATGGTGCCATAGCAATGTATTGTACTGTGCTGCACATAGATCTGTGCTTTCAAACCTTGTGAATCTTTGCAACAGCCTTATGGGTTTTTTATTTACAAGATGATTTCTTTTCTCCTCCCCCAAATTAACATTTAAGAAATCAAAATTAAAAAAAAAACCCCAGAATATTGAAGTTTGTCCAATGTCACAAAACATGGGACATTAGCCATTGCTAAACCAAGACAAGACCCCAGTCCTAGCCCTTCGGCCTTGGTATTGTTGAGCCCAGAATGATCACTCTTCCTCCATTTCCAAGTTGGGCAGACACTATTTATCAATCACCAGGCTCCTTCCCAATGCCCTGAGAGGTAACTTTATTTAGAAGCCCTTTCATCACTGTTCCAGGCAGTCCACACCAATTGATCTCAGGCTTCAAGCTGAGAGCTGAGAGCTGAAACCTATCTGCCTGGCTGCACGAACCAAGTTGCTTCTGTGAATCAGAAAGCCGGGGCGCACTGCTTGCAGCAGGGGATGCCCAGTGAAGAACTACCAGGGGACTGGGCAGTGGCCGCCGAGCAAATCTGACCCTTCTCATTCATGCCTGTCATTCTCCAACTCCTTCCACAACCGTGTCAGACAAATACAATAAAGGCTGAGATGGAAAAATCCGATAAGTCGAAATTGAAGAAGGCAGAAACACAAGAGAAAAACACTCTGCCTTCAAAAGGAATGATTAGACAGGAGATACACGCTGGTGAATCGTAATGAGGCGGACACTGCCAATGTGTACTACACAGTCCACAAGCAGTAGCTGCTGCTTTACCTTCTTTTAGCTGTTTGGCTTTGTAAGATGCAGAGGTTGGATCAAGTTCAAGTGACTGTGCCGCCCCTTTCGTGGCAAAGAATCAGAACTACAGACCACGGAGGCCTCCCCTGACTCTCCTATTCATCTGCTGGTCTGGCTAGTGGGGAAAGGAAAAGAACTCGCCTGTTGGTAAAGGAAAAAACTGGGTAAGAGGTAGTGAAATATAGAATAAAACTTTAGATGGTCCAAGGCATCCTCCAGGCTATAACATGCAGTTTAGTCATAGCGCCGTTTGCAGTCATAGTGCTGTTGTTCAAATGATTTTAATTATTGGAATGAACAATTTTTAAACAGCAAATCAAGTTTAACCAGAAGGGACGGAGGGAGGGAGGGAAGGAGGGAGGGAGGGAGGGACAAAAGGAAGGAAGGAAGGAAGGACGGACAGAAAGGGGGCAGGAAAAGTGGCTGTTAAGACGAAAATGATTGCTGCCAAATCTTACGGTCTTTGATGGATTCCTTGAACCCACATAGTGGGAGAAATGAACCAATTCTCCAAAGTTGTTATCATGTTATCACATTATGACACACACACACACACACACACACACACACACACAATCAATTTAACTAAATTTGGGGAGCGATTAATTAAATACACAGAGAGTAATCTACTAGGACAATCCACCAGACAAATTTTGAATTTTCCATTTTATACTTGCCCAACAGCCACAGGCCTGAGTTTAATTTTGTTACAGTTGTGATAGGAGGTAGGGATGAGTCATTATCACAGTAATAATCCACTGTTACATGCAAAAATGTTTAATTACATCCTCTGCCTCCATTAAAGAGCTAAGTGATG
This sequence comes from Rattus rattus, assembly GCF_011064425.1. Classification (NCBI taxonomy): domain Eukaryota; kingdom Metazoa; phylum Chordata; class Mammalia; order Rodentia; family Muridae; genus Rattus; species Rattus rattus. Next base: position 31,240,784 of record NC_046162.1, read on the forward strand.
GTTTCAACCTCCCCCTAGGTGACCAGTGAGTGCCTATCCCTTTCCTAATCCCACTATGAAAACACTTAAATGGTGCTTTTTGCAATCAACCCAGCTTGAAGCAACAGCATTAGAGTTCAGTACAAACTCTAAGACAACATCTCACAAAAGCTAAAATGGTGCTCAGTTGTAGAAAGCAAATGAGAGTATGTCTTTTAGAATCCGTCTGTCTTGCATACTTCATTCTCCAATTTAATTGAAGCAGGGGGGCTAAATGATAACAAAACTGATACCCTACTTGAAATATTAGCAAATCATTTCCTCTTAGATGATTGTATCTTCCACACTCTTCCCTCCCCCTTCAATAAACAGATTTAAAGTAGATGCTCCTTCAATGAACACTTTAGCAGGAACTGGCATCTAGTTAAAATCTTGTTAAGATGCAATTTTGAGTGTGTATAAGAATTGATGACCTTCCCAGGACTCCAACCCAAACAGAGGTTGTTGAAAGCACATGACTGAGAATACCCCTTCTGACTCTATAAAGAGATTCAGCTTTAAAAATCACCTCTAAAACAGAGATGAACACTTTCCCCTGCACTGTCTAATTGCTGTGCCTAAACTGAGCATATGGGGCTCTGGGGTGGGTCTACCCCTTGAGATCTCCAACCATTTGTCTGTTTAATTGTACTTTAAAAACAGATTGTTCTGCTCAGGCATCTGTGACCAGCAGCATTTGGGAATTTGCCCATGATGTTTGATGGAGGTTATCCAATCTGCAGGTCACCTGCTTCATATTTCATTGTGACCTCCTTCCTCCAGGTTATCCTTGAAGATGGATATCTGGCACATCCTGGATACCAGCAGACCTTGAGTTTTGGTCCTTCTGGCCAATCCCTGATCTCATCTTCCTCTGACTCAGCCATAATGACTGATCTAGCCCAAGAAGGCAGTAGGCAGTCTCCTCAGGGCTTTGTAGAGATTATCACCTAAGTACCCTAAACAAAAAGAGGATTCTGGGATCATAACTATTTCACCAATGAGTAAACTGAGGCTGCAAGATTCAGTGATGCTTCCACATCATTCATCTAGTAAGGAACAGAACCCAGACTGGGTGTAAGAATGCAGGGCTCATGGCCAACATCATTTCATCCCAACCCCAGGAAATGACGATGACCTTGATAGAAGTTCTCCATCCACCTATGTTGGCATGTTGAACTAACAAAGCATTTTATCAGCAGGACCTAAAACACCAAGAAGATAATTCTCTTATCAGTATCAACTACGGCTTAAAAATGTGTAAGTCATGGCCATTTTATTTCAGCTACTCAGCATATAAAATCCATATATTTATATTAAAGTCTCCTCCCTAGGGAGTTCCCAAAACTCCCTTGCCTGCTTTTGTGACCTTGTTAGGAGCCAGGGCCTGAAAATGTGACATTTGCTCTCCTCTCCAAACACTGATGGAAGTAGATCATGAGGACATGGCCTGGGGACATGGCCTAGAAACAGCATCTAGAAACCCAGGAAACAGTAGCGTGTAGAATCTATTCTGAGGACAGGTCTTTTTCCATTGTGGTGAGCAGCAGCCAGTTGCTTGTGGTTTCTACAGCACAGCTCTGTGGTCAGGGTCTGTCCCCTTTCCTGAGCCTGGTCCCACTTGTTTACCCTCCTACTTGTGCTGAAACTTCCAGCCTTCCCCCAACCCAAGACCTCATTGTGAGCTGCCCCGGGGCCTTTCGACACACTTCTTCCCAGATTATAGTAGTCAGATTTTAATGCGTCCCCTGAAGGGAGGTAGAAGTCAGGATCACAAAAGCCTCCGTTCTTCCTGATTCCCCTGATAATGACTTCACTAAAGGAAAGGCAGGAGGATGCTGTTTTATAATAAAAACCCAGAATCTTGCATTTCTGCACCGTTAGATAACACTATCTATCTAGGAGTAAAGGTCAATGCTAAAAAAAATTTCCATTTCTATCTACATGGCTGTAACAGCTAAATTTACCAGGCTTAGAGATGCCACGAACAGAACCATACAGCTGATCTCATCAAGGTAGGAGAGGTTTGAGGAAATACAAAATATCCTGGGGTGGAAGATATTGTGTCTTTAGATTAAAGAAAAAAAAGTTTGCTTAATACTAAAAAGAGGCAAGGAGATTTCTTTAGCGAATACAGCTTTATGAAAGTAAACATTCTTTTAAAATTAAGTGAATAAAAGCTGCGGTGCACAGGATGCATGGGCTCTGTGTTTTACTTCTGATTTGATATTCTTCAAGTATGCATATCTTTGTGGATATGTCATAAAAGAATGTTTGAATGTTTCTTTTCCAAAACGATATCCCAGAAGATACTTACACTTTGCACTTCTGGTAAGATACTTTCCCTAACCACCCAATGTCTTCAACAGTTAAGTATTTCTCCAAGCCCTATAAATAAACAGAAGATATTGGCTAACTTTTGTAGTACCAGGAGGTGCTGTGCAGACTGCCAGGACTAAAAGGTCATCAACAATTTTGCTCAACTATGAACCCTGAGTGCTAAGAATGACTAGCCTGCCAAGATAAACCCATAGGTTAAAAACAAAATAAAGGCGTGAATGTTAACAGGGGTTATCAATCGCACTCTGATTGTGATTAAGGTCTTCTATATGCAAGCAAACACATGTCTAGTACTGTAAGTCTGGACAAGAAACCATGGTGAGGAGGACAAGAAACAAGCTCCAGGGGTAGACCCACTGGTATTAGTTTCCTCCGTGAAGAAAGTATCACATTGCCTCCTCATTTGTATCTCTATGCTCATACATTAGTGCAGCTATCAGACATCATCAGAGACCTTTCATGGTAGAGGAGATACGGTGGTTAATGCAGAAACTGACCACTGGTCAAAGAGCAGAGAATAAGCATCTGTGGCGTGCTCAACCACAAATAGAACAACTAATATCTCAACTCATCCTCCCTGCAACGCAGCAGACGTCATAGAAGAGGGAGGAGAAAGGTTGTAAGAACCAAGAGTCGGGGAGAATGAGAAGAAACAATATCTTCTGGGCATGACAGTACCACTATACTTGTGAGCTCACAGCATCAATGGTTGCCTGCACAAGACCTGTACAAGTACAAGACAGTCAGCATTCCAGCTTGAACCAAGAAGAGACTCAGGAGTCACCATCCCATCTGAGGAGCTAAAACCCGTTGATGGTTTCTGAAGGAAGGAAAATTGGTTTTCTTTATATACCTTGTCTCTGGTTAGGTTAACCACATTCCAGAGGGTGGCTGAAGCACAAATTGGGTGCAATGGGTTCTTTTAAAGGGGGGTGGAGTTGGGAGGTGGCTTGACGGTAAAGAGTGGATTTAAAAGAAATTTTTTGAAGGAAAATTAGAGGTAAACATGATCAAAATACATTGTATATGAACTATGTGAAGAATTTTAATTTTCAAAGAATTATTAAATTATTTTTTAATTGATAACACTGGCAAATATTGTAGGTCTAAAAACTCCAGGCTATTGGGGAAGTGAGTTCCTGAGCATGCTCACAGAACAATGCAGCAAGAGCTGGGGGGAAAGGAAAGAGCAGTGAGAACAATTAGGTGGGAAGTTTGCTATACAGACCCAGAAAAGCAAGCAAGTTTTAGTTGGATCTCAAAGGAAGAAAATTAGAAAGCTGTTTCTTAGCTAATATGTCACCCACCTTGTTTTACAAGCTTGAGGTGCCTGTATCTATTTCTTCTATCCCCCAGAATACTCTCCCATCTGTTTCTTCTGGAAGATTTACCACTGCACACATATTCAGAGGAGCTTAATGCCAGGTACCATCAGAGTCTTGCTGTCCACACTCACAGCAAATAGACTTGTGCTCAGCCACCCAGGCCTCCTTGTCCTGGAGCCTCAAGTCTTGATCCAATGCTTCAAGGAAAGAAAGAATGCCAGTTGCAGCCAGCAGTTGTCCAACCAATGTCTCATGGCCTTGAGGCTATCCACCATTCCTGTTTCCTAGTACCCTTAACTCCTAGTCATTTGCTGCCTTTCCCAAAACCTAGTCCCCCCAATGCATCTTATGCTCTAAGAACCTCTCATATCTTCTGCCATCAGTACTTGACTTCCAAAGCCTCCCAAACACTTCAGTAGCAAAACTCTTTCCAATAAATCATCCTATTTGATTCATTGCAGCTGGACACTCAGTAAATGTTTTAGGAGCCACAGAAGCGCTCATATCAAGGTCAAATCCTCCTTGCCAAAGACCGCCAATTCTTTTTCTACCTACCCCTACCCAGTTCCCCTCTCAGCTTTGATCTTTCCTTCAAGAATTCATTCCCTCATTTGAAAACATACAGCCTCAAACCCAAAGTAGGTATTTTACATAGGAATTTGGAGCCCTGTGTACACACTAGTTCATGGTGAGCCACACATTCACCCATCCACGCCTTTGAAAACCATCAAGTGTAATGTTTTCAGGTTAGCCACATATAGATTACTGAGCTGGAAAATGATATTAGACCTCGAGTATTCTTAATTCAGTTTTATGGGCAGTTAAGCTAAAAGTATTGCTGGGGCCTGAGGAATCAATTAAACTAAATCTATAGAATAGAGTGTCCATCCTCAGAAGCTTATACAAGTGGGGCATTAGGGGACGTACTCGCCAGAACAAGTAGCTTCTAGAATTTCATGCTCAGACTCCATGCACAACATGAATGAGACAATGGTGAAGAGCTATAACTGAGAATAACTCAGCTACAGCGACAACCGTTTATCAAGTTCTCCACGAGAGCAGGACCAAATCCACTTTGTTCATTGCCAAATCCCCAAAGCCTGACACGCTAGAGCAAGTACTGTGTATATATATATTTTTTGAATCAATGGAATGTCAGACCCAGGCTAAGCACTTTATCTACATCATTTCATTTAATTCCCTCAACCGCGTGGCAGATACTCTCATTTATAGGCACTGAGTGGGTAAGCCAACAGAAGGTAGGAAGTTAGGGCAACCTTAATACAAGCTCAGACAACTCCGAGGCTTAGATTCTTAAGCTCTGTGCTGCATCTCATGCCATTGCCTATGCCCCACCACTTAGGAGTTCGCAGTCTAGTGATGGGGGCAGATATAGATTGAATTATTGTTGAAGGAAATTGAGTTATCAAGCTAAGGAAGTTACAAATCATGCATGTCCACTGCATTGACAAGTCTTGCATGGCTGTTTCCCACCACCACTTCCTGTCTGATTTCCACTTTCCAAATTTGCTCACCAGTATCCACGTGCTGCTCCCCTGGCAGTGGCACCTTACTACCACATTATTGGGTCCTGTCATTCTCCTGTCTAAGACCCATCATTGGTCATGAGCAACATCACCAGGAAGACAGAAATGCAGTCTCTCGCCCTACGCCAATCTCATCCCCTCTCATTCAGCTTCTCTGAGCACCCTACTCTTCCTTGCCAGTGTTGCTCTATCCCTGTGCTGTTTCCACCTTTGTCCTGCTTCTTCCTTTTTTTTTTCAGTAAGAATCAGAAATGCATTTTATTAGAAAAAAACATCAACAAATATTTAAACACGGGCATTAACTGGAGAAAATGGCACTCTTTTTAAAAAAAAAAAAGGGTTAGACATACACCTACATAGTAATATAGATGTCTCCAGGAGTCGTACATAAGCATTTTACCTAACTGTTCATGTTACAGGGAGAGCACCCTTCCACTTGAACTACACACACACACACACTGCATATACATACAGACAGGAAAACACACACACACACATGCATACTAAGAAACCTACATACAGTATGAGTCACACTAAGCATTTTAGTGGGAACCACATACATGATACTGGTGGCTTCCAAATCACACCTCAAAATGTTACTACAGAATTGTTTTGTCATCCTTATCTTTAATCTTTTTTTTTTTTTTTTACAGTCTAGTTATCCCCCTCCTGTTCTGCCTTCCGACACTTCCTCATCCCATTCCTCCTCCCCTTGTCCTGCTTCTTATTGCCCTGACAACACTTTCTTCATCTCTTAGGTGTCAGCACTTTCCAGTAACCTTCTTTGCCCTTCTCTTGAGCTCCCAGCCCCAGATACACTAGTTCTTCCTGCCCTGTTCAGAGGCCACAGCAGTTAGGTGTTAAATTGTGTTTCACTCCAACAAAACAAGTGAGAATAAAATGTTGGGTCTGCCTTGTTCCTATCATATCCCCAATGCTTAAAGTATATATCTTAAATAAAATGGATCCAGGAATAAAGTATTTCATAGAATCAACCATTTTATTACAAAGCATATCAACGCTGCTTTTTTCCAGTCCCCTGAGTTAGGAAAAACAGACGCCTGCAATGTACTAACACAGTGTTTCTCTTCCTGTTGATTTATTCAAGGGCTCAGTAGTCTAACACCAATATACAAGCTTATCCATGGTCACAACACAAAGTGACACTAATTATCCATTCAGCTAAAAAGGAAACAGAGTCATATACTCAAGTCAGAAGACTGCATAAAGGAGCATTAGCAAAGAAAGTAAGGCTACTGCGTAAGTGCCGAGTCATGAAGCTGTGTGGGAGACCTACAAAGCTTCAGGTGAGGGCAGAGAGGACAGGAAAGCACTCAGCAGATCGAGGCAAAAAACCAGTGCTTGGTGGCTTCCCTGGTGCCTTCTATTTCTAGTTGTTAAAAATACAGACTCTGAGGGATAAGTAAAGCTGCCTCCTCTAATTTTGACAAAATCCATTGAAAAGGGAAGCAAGTTCCTTCACAACCAGAATGATAACTTAAATCATCTCTTTTACCAACTCTAGTAAGAATGCATCTTTGCATCATTTTACCCTAATATGTATGTAAACTAACATCAAGTTGCTAATGTATTCCCAGAACAGAAGAAAAGTACACACACACACACACACACACACACACACACACACACACACACACACACACACACACACACATCACTGAGAAAAGACCACCAAAGCAATGTGAACCGAGACTCTAACTAATCTCAAAACTTATGAAGATTTTACTTTGGACAACTTTTAAGGCACCAACACATCTTCAGATTGGAGCTCTGGTGTTTCATTCCTGCCCACAGGAAGAGTGGCAAGCGCCCCGCCACTCCAAGAGGCATGGGAAGTACCCATGAATGCCATAAGTATCCTCTCCCTGGCACTCATAGCAGCTACCCCTAGTGATCTTCTTATCATTTTTTGCCAAGACATGGCTTCAAATAGCTCACCCACATAGTGTCCCAAGCAGCCATTAACTGAACAGAGCTGGCATGCAGAACGAACCTTGCTTTTGCTGATTCAGATCACAGAGCTGATGTCCTCCCTTCCCCCCCACAGCATGCTTGGCTCAGACTTGATGACCTACCAACCAGAGATTCTGATTTGAATCAAAGTCCCCTTTCCACGACTATTTTGAGCACACAGGTCTTTCTTGAATCAAGGCCAATGTTAATCCATTTAATGCCTTTCTTCTTATAGTGCTTTGACTTTTTCAAAAGCATTGTAAATTATATTACTATCTCACACTCAAAAAAATCCCCGGGAGCTAGGTTAAGCAAGTTGTATTATCTCCAAGAGAACCAAGGCCTAGAGGGTTGAAATGAATCACAGAAAATCATCTAGTGAGTAAGAGGCAAAACTGGGTAATACATCCAGTGCCATACCCCCATACCCATACTCTCTGCCTGACATCACATTGTTCACATTACAGGGAGAGCACCCTTCCACTTGAACTACACACACACACACACACACACACACACACACACACACACACTGCATATACATACAGACACAACACACACACATGCATACTAAGAAACCTACACACAGGAGAAAGGTACCCACCGGAAAGAAGCAGATAATTAAACATATTCTCAGAAAAACAAGATGTAGAGGAACATGCATGCAGAAAAAGACCTCTGAGGGCCAGGCATAGCAGCACATATCTGTAACCATAACACTTATAAGGCTGAGGTAGGAGGATTGAGAATTCAAGACCAGACTAGGCTATATAACGAGACCCTAATTGAAAAGAAAATTAGAAAATTAGAAAAATACCCCTAAATACACAAAGTGACAGATACAGTGTTTCCATACAGACATAGGTAAATACAAACACATATACATACAAAAATTAAAGACACAGAAGAATACAGATATGCTAAACGACAATTTTAATTCATCAGCCCATTGTGAAAAATTCTATCTCCTTCTGTGGGACTCTATCAGTGGGAGCTCTGAAGAACATTCTAGCCCTGACTTTGTTCTAGAAAGAGCAATCTTCCCTCAGTGAGCCCAGTGCTAAGTGCATGCTCGATGGGAGATTATGGCTTGTAGCAGAACTGGCATGTGGTGATCTGTACAGCACTTAGTAATCAATCATTCATAACCCAGTTTGGGTTGAGATGTTCTCGGAGGCTGTCATGCTCATCATGAGAAATCAATGATGCATTGTAGCTGTCCAGTTGAGTGCTGATGACCCCATCTGGGGTCTGAATCCCTACCGTAACTGTCACATTTGCTTTAAGAACTTGTTATTTGGGCCATTACCTGATTTCCCAAGAATGAAACCATCTGCTCTTGGTACTAAAGATGGTAATGGATCTTTGAAAAGAGGTGAGGAGGGAGAAGGACAAAGATAATAGAGGGAAGGAAGGTGGTTTTCTAGGCTCTTTAGAGAACAAACACAATGAAAGCCATCCTCAGCCTCTTCCTTTAACACTTCCTGATTAGTCTAGAGTCTCTTTACAGAGAATTTAGCCAGGTACACTTAATCATCTACACAAATTGACTCTCTTGGGACTCTTCAACTATGGTAGAACACGTGAGAAGAACATTTGCCTATGCCATAAGACCTATCAAGGAAAGATGTCAACGCTTCAGTTCAAAGTCAGCGAATAATAATTAGGCTAAGATAATCAATGTTGATTTACTCTTTTTGCCAATGACATTTGAAGAAATACAAATGATATTTCTAGGCAATGACATTTGAAGAACAGTCTATGGGTGGAACTTTCTGGGGATATTTTCTTTTCAACCTCCAGACTAAATACACAGACTAGCTGCAGTCTCCTTACCAGATTTCAGAGGCTCTAGTTCCTATTATCAGCACAGGGGAGAAAGAGCAGGGAGTAGTAAGACTCTGTTTGAAACACATAAACACAAAGAGATGTACGCCATGACCCACATACAGAGACATGCAAAAATCTTTCATGCACCCTCTTTCTTGAATCCAAGAGTATATCTGATCAAGTCAGCCCATAGGTATAGAAGCAGAGACAAGACGTCATAAGAAGTTGTGTGATATCTGCCTATTCTCTTAAACACTCACTTCTGGCTCTTTTGGCTGGAGAAAACACATTTACTTTTTAAGTCATCTGATTACCCTGAGATCACCATGCTTCAGAAGTCGAGTGTGGGTATCCTCGATACAAAGTCTGCTAAACTCAGCCCAAGGTTCCAGACATAGAGTACATACAATAAAATTAAATAAAAAGTTATTTTGGAAGTATCTTTCCGCCCTGGCTGTCTCAGTGTTCTGATGAAAGATCTGACCCATAGAATACAAAATGATGACAAGTAGATTTAATACTTCAGAGCTTTGGCCAGTGTGTATAGACAATAAAAATAACAGGGACCGAATCACTGGGAATAAAGAAATAGATAAGCTAACTAAAGACCCTCACCACTCCCTCCTTTCCTCTAAATCCAATCCCCCAGTCTCATCGCTAACTCTAACAGAACACCAGCTGCACACTTCTTTCCCCTGCTGACCACATCTCCTGTAGATCCCCTTCGAATCTCCCTCCCCCAACTCAGTTGCTGTATCCTAGCCCTCAATTCCATCAGGTAGCCCCTGCTAATAGGCCCAGGCTGCCAGTTAAACCAGGTAGGCTGCCTACAGACCTTCTCTTCTCCCTCCGTTCTCCCAGATGCAACCCTCTAGTCTCATCCCTGACTCTACAGCAGAAAAACTTCAGCAATGGTCCCTTCCCCTTGCTCCCATTCCTTGTGGATTCCACAGAGCCTTCCCATCTAATCTCCTTCCTTGTTGCATTTTCCCAGTCCCCAAATCCAGCATGCACTTTTTGCTAACCCACAGGCCACACCTACCAGAAAACCAGGTAGGCTGCCCACAGACCTCCTCTCTATCTTTCTTCCTCCAGATCTAATTCCCCAACTGCATCTGCAACTCTACAGCAGAAATCCGTTGGCAGCCTCCCTGCTCACCTTTTACCATTTCCAGTGGATCCCACAGATCCCCCCCTTCTTGTGTTCTTCCCCCAACCTATTGCTTTGTCTCAGACCCCAACCCCAACAGGAACCACTGCAAACCAAGAGCTGCTTCTCCCAAGGCAACAAATAGGCTGAAGGTAGACCAACACCTCGCCTACTACTCCTGATATCCACTCCCCCTAGTCTCATGCCCAGTTCTGTAGCAGGAAACATGCTATGGTCTCCCTTTCCTCTCTGACCTCATCCTCAAGGGACCACAAAGACCTTCTTCAATTTTCCTTCCCCCAACTCATCCCAGTATTGTAGCCTCCAACACCAGCAGGCATTCTCTGTGAACACACACACAAAAAAAATTTTTTTGAGAAGAAAAGGAAAAAAGGCAACATACAACTATCATACTCTGAAAATCCAAAGAGGAAAATGAAACCAAGGAACCAAACACCTAACTAACATAAAAAAATCCAAAACACTCGATTAAATGAAAAATGGGTGAAGGAAGAAATAAGGAAAGAAATTAAAGACTTCCTAGAATTCAATGAAAATGAATACACAGCATACCCAAACTTACGAGACACAATAAAAATGGTACTAACATGCCTACATTTTAAAAAAAGAGCAATCTTATACGAACAACTTAACAACACACCTGAAAACTCTAGAACAAAAAAGAAGTAATCAAATCTAAGAAGAATAGATGGCAATAAATAGTCCAAACAGAGGGCTGAAATCAACAAAATAGAAACAAAGAAAATAATAAAAACAATCAGTGAAACAAAGAGTTGGTTCTTTCAGAAAATCAACAAAATAGACAAACCCTTATCCAAACTAACTAAAAGGCTAAGAGAGAATATCTAAATTAACAAAATCAGAAATGAAAAGGGAGACATAACAGACACCAAGGAAATTCAGAGAATCACAGGGGGATACTTTAAAAACCTATATTCCACCAAATTGTAAAATATAAAAGAAATAGACAACATTCTCAATAGGTTGTATCTTAAAAAGTTAAATCACGATCAGATAAACAATTTAAATAGAAGCAGTCAGTAAAAGAAAGTCTCCCAAGCAAAAAAAGAAAAGCCCAGGGCCAGATGGTTTTAGTGCAGACTTCTACCAGACTTTCAAAGAAGAGTTAATGTCAATACTCCCCAAATTGTTCTATAAAATAAAAATCAGAAGGAACATTGCCCAATTCATTTTATGAGATCACAGTTACTTTGATACCCAAACCAAATAAAATCTCAACAACAGCAAAAAAAAATTCTCTTATGAACATAAAGGCAAAGAATACTCAATAAAATATTTACAAACCAAATCCAAGAACACATCAAAAAGAACATCCACCATGATCAGGAAGGCTTCAATGCAGAAATACAGGGATGGCTCAATATACAAAAATCAGTAAATGTAGTTCATTATGTATTAAAAAAAAAACAAAAATAACCACATCATCATCTCATTACATGCAGAAAAGGCCTTTGACAAAATCCAACACCCCTTCATGATAAAAGTCATAGCGAGATCAGCAATACAAGGTCCATACCTAAGCATAATAAAATCAATTTACAGCAAACCTATAACCAACATCAAATTAAATGGACAGAAACTCAAAGCAATTCCACCAAAATCAGGAACAAAACAAGGATGTCAACTCTCTCTATATCTATTCAATACGGTAACTGAAGTTTAAGACAACGGAAGGAGATCAAAGAGGTACAAATTGGAAAGGAAGAAATCAAAGTACTGTTATTTGCAAATAGTATGATAGTATACGTAAAAGACCCTAAAAATTCTACCAGGGAACACCTACAGCCGAGAAACACTTTCAGCAAAGTAGCTACATACAAGATTACCTCAAAAAAAAAAAATTAGTAGCCCTCACAAATACAAATGACAAACATGGAAAGAAATTAGGGAGAAACTACCTTTCACAATAGCCTCAAATAATATAAAATATAGTAGAGAAACTCTAACCAAGCATATGAAATACTTGTAGGGCAAAAACTTTTAGTCTTTGAAAAAAGAAATTGAAGAAGATATCATATGATAACACCTCCAGGAGCAATCACAGATCGGATTCTACTCCCAACCTCAGCTCCACCTACTCCTGGGAGGCCTGCTCTAACCTGAGACACTCAAGTGAGCAAGTGGAGACAACCACACCCCACACACACACACACACACACACACACACACACACACACACACACACACACACACACACACACACAGCTGAACCCCAGCTAGCCCAGCAGCAATGAACTCTTCCCTATCAGAACCCCATTTTCCTTCCAGCCCACATCTCCACCTGCAATGGAGAATCTGCACTCTATAACCCAGCCACAGGTCTGCCTGCCTTGTGGAAGGCCTGCAGCTCTCTAGGACAACCAGTCCCAGAGCCTTACTACTCCCAGGGACTACCAGGCCAGCCAGCACCAGACACAACCTGATGGTAAAAGAGAAGCACAAGAACATAACAGAAGCCAATGCAATATGGCTCCACCAGATCCCAGCTCTCCTACTACAGCAAACCCTGGATATCCTAACACACCTGAAGAGCAAGATCGTGACCTTAAATGTCATCTCATGACAATGAAGGAGGCCTTTAAAAAGGATATGAGTAAATCCCTCAAAGAAACATAGGAAAACACAATCAAACAGAAGTTCTTAAAGAGGAAACAAATAAATCCCTGAAAGAAATACAGGAAAACACATGATCAAACAGGTGAAGGAAATGAGTAAAATGGTCCAAGATGTAAAACTGGAAATAGAAACAATAAAGAAAACACAAATGGAAGCAACCCTGGAGATGGAAAACCTAAAAAAGAAAATGAGAACTGTAGACTTAGTATCATTAACAAAATACAAGATATGGAAGAGACACTCTCAGATATAGAAGATACCATAGAAGAAATTGATACATCAGTCAAAGAAAATGCCAAATGTAACAAGTTTCTAACCCAAAACATCCATAAAATTTTGGACACAGTGGAAAGGCCAAACCTAAAAATAGGGGGGGGGGCAGGATTAGATGTGGGAGGAGACAGGGATGATATACAGAGTATCAGGAAATTGAATAGAGGTGTATAACCATGGGGTATGGGGAACTGGAGGTATACACCAGAAAGTCCCAGATTCCAGGAAAGCAAGAGGCTCCCAGGATCCAACTGGGATGACATTAGCTGAAATGCCCAACAAAGGGGAGGGAGAACCTGTAGAGACCATATGCAGAGGTTAGGCAAGACCCGGATCGAGGGATGGGACCACCTACTCATCTCCAAATTTTTTACCCAGAATGGCTCCTGTCTAAAGGAAATGCAGGGACAAAGAGTGGAAAAGAGACTGAAGGAAAGGCCATCAAGAGACTGCACTGCCTGGGGATCCATCCCATATACAGACACCAAACCCAGACACTATTGCTGATGCCAATAAACAGAAGCAATTCTGAGTTAAAAATTTGGAGATGGCCCCATCACTCAATTGGGGGCCTTGCCTAACCTTGTGATATGGTGTCTACAGGTTATTCCCCTTTATTGGGCATTTCAGCTAATGGCATCCTAATTGGTTCCTGGGAGCCTCTTGCTTTCCTGGAATCTGAGACTTGCTGGTGTCTACACCCAGTTCCCCATCCCCCATTTCTACACAACTCTGATCAAATTCCTGACACTCTGTATATCATCCCAGTCTCCTCTCATACCTGATCCTGCCCCCCTTTTCCCCTTCCTCTCCTCTCTTCCTCCCAAGTCCTTCCCACCCTCTACCTCCTTCAAAGAACTGAAGCATGTACATTTTGGTCTTCCTTCTTCTTGAGTTGAATCATATGGTCTGAATTGTATCATGGGTATTCTGAGATTTTGGGCTAATATTCACATATCAGTAAGCACATACCATGTATGCTATTTTGTTATTGGGTTACATCGCTCAGAATGATATTTTCTAGTTCCGCCCATTTGCCTAAGAATTTCATGAAGTCATTGTTTTTAATAGCTGAGTTGTACTTCATTGTGTAAATGTACCACATTTTCTTTAACCATTCCTGTGTTGAAGTACATTTAGGTTCTTTCCAGCTTCTGGCTATTATAAATAAGGCTGCTATGAACATAGTGGAACATATGTTCTTGTTATATGTTGGAGCATCTTTTAGGTATATGCCCAGGAGTGGTATAGCTGGGTCCTTAGGTAGTACTAGGTCCAATTTTCTGAGGAACCTCCACATTTCCAGAGTGGTTGTACCAGCTTTCAATCCCACTAACAATGGAGGAGTGTTCCTCTTTCTCAATGTCCTTGCCAGCATCTGCTGTTACCTGAATTTTTTATCATAACCATTCTGACTAGTCTGAGGTGGAATCTCAGGATTGTTTTGAAATGCATTTCCCGGATGCCTAACGCTATTGAACACTTCTTTAGGTGCTTCTTGGCCATTTGATATTCCTCAATTGAGAATTCTTTGTTTAGTTCTGTAGCCCATTTTTTTAAGGGTTATTTGATTTTCTGTAGTCTAACTTCTTGAGTTCTTTGTATATATTGGATATTAGTCCTCTATCAGGTGTAGGATTGGTAAAGATCTTTTCTCAATCTGTTGGTGGTCATTTTGTCCTAATGACACTGTCCTTTGCCTTAATTGCCTTAATTTTCCAAAATTGTCTTTGCAATTTTGTGAGGTCCCAATCGTCAATTCTTGATCTTAGAGCATAAGCCATTGGTGTTCTGTTCAGGAAATTTTCCCCAGTGCCCATGTGTTTGAGGCTCTTCCCCACTTTCTCTTCTATTAGTTTCAGAGTATCTGGTTTTATGTGAAGGTTCTTGACCCACTTGGACTTTTGACTTTTTATATCCTTTGTCTAAGGATATAAGAATGGATCAATTTGCATTCCTCTACATTCTGATCTCCAGTTGAACCAGCACCCTTTGATGAAAATTTTTCTTCCACTGAATGGTTTTAGCTCCTTTGTCAAAGATCAAATGACCATAGGTGTGTGGGTTCATTTCTGGGTCTTCAATTCAATTCCATTGATCTACCTGCCTGTCTCTGTACTACCAATACCATACAGTTTTTATCACTATTGCTCGTTAATACAGCTTGAGGTTAGAGATGGTGATTCCCCTAGAAGTTCTTTTATTGTTGAGGATAGTTTTGATTATCCTGGGGTTTTTGTTATTCCAAATGAATTTGCAAATTTCTCTTTCTAACTCTATGAAGAATTGAGTTGGAATTTTGATGGGGATTGAATTGAATCTGTAGATTGCTTTTCACAAGATGGCCATTTCTACTATATTAATCCTGCCAATCCATGAGCATGGGAGTTCTTTCTATCTTCTGAGATCTTCTTCAATCTCTTTCTTTAGAGACTTGAAGTTCTTGCCATACAGATCTTTCACTTGGTTGGAGTCACACCAATGTATTTTATACTAATTATGACTACTGTGAAGGGTGCCATGTCCCTAATTACTTTCTCCACCTGTTTATCCTTTGAGTAGAGGAAGGTTACTGATCGGTTTGAGTTAATTTTATATCCAGCCACATTGCTGAAGTTGTTTATTGAGTTTAGGAGTTCTCTGGTGGAGGTTTGGGAATCGTTTAAAAATACTATCATATCATCTGCAAACAGTGATATTTTGACTTCTTGCTTTCCAATTTGTATCCCTTTGACCTCCTTTTGGTGTCTAATTGCTCTGGCTAGGACTTGATTGTACTATATTGAATAGGCAGCCTTGTCTAGTCCATGATTTTAGTGGGATTGCTTCAAGTTTCTCTTCATTTAGTTGGATGTTGGCTACTGGTTTGCATCAATATTGATAAGGGAAGTTGGTGTGAAGTTCTCTTTCTTTGTTGGGTCTTTGTGTGGTTTAGATATCAGCATAATTGTAGCTTCACAGAAGGAATTGGGTAGTGTTCCTTCTGTCTCTATTTTGTGGAATAGTTTGGATAGTATTAGTATTAGGTCTTCTGTGAAGGTCTGATAGAATCCATCTGGTCCTGGGCTTTTTGGGGGGAAGCAGGGGAGATTTTTAATGACTGCTTTTACTTCTCTAGAGGTTATGCAACTGCTTAGATGGTTTATCTGACCCTGATTTAACTTTGATACCTGGTATCTCTCTAGAAAGTTTCCATTTCATCCAGATTTTTCCAGTTTTGTTGGGTATAAGCTTTTGTAGTAATATCTGATGATTTTTTTAATCTCCTCAGTTTCTGTTGTTATGTCTCCCTTTTCATTTCTGATTTTGTTAATTTGGATACTGTCTCTGGACCCTCTGGTAAATCTGGCTAAAGGTTTACCTATCTTGTTGATTTTTCTTGAAGAATCAGCTCCTGGTTTTGTTGATTGTTTGTATAGTTCTTTTTGTGTCTACTTAGTTTATTTCAGCCCTGAGTTTGATTATTTCTTGCCGTCTACTCCTCTTGGGCCTATTTGCTTCTTTTTGTTCTAGTGCTCCAGTTTCTTTTTGGAGGCCCTCAGATCTATGAGTTTTTCTCTTAGCACTGCTTTCATTGTGTCCCATAAGTTTGGTTATGTTGTGCCTTAATTTTCATTAAATTCTAAAAAGTCTCTAATTTCTTTATTTCTTCGTTGACCAAGTTATCATTGAGTAGAGCATTGTTCAGCTTCCATGTGTATGTGGGCTTTTGTTGTTATTGAAAATGAGCCTTGGTCCATGGTGATCTGATAGGATGTATGTGATTAATTCATTCTTCTTGTACCTGTTGAGGCCTGTTTTGTGACTAATTATGTGGCTTGATTTTGGAGAAGGTACCATGAGGGGCTGAGAAGAAGCTATAGTCTTTTGTTTTAGGATAAATATTCTATAGATATCTGTTAAATCCATTCAGATCAGAAATTGTTAGTTTCTCTATGTCTTTGTTTAGCTTCTGTTTCCATGATCTGTCCATTGGTGAGAGTGGGGTGTTGATGTCTCCCACTATTATTGTGTGATGTGCACTGTATGCTTTGAGTTTTAGTAAAGTTTCTTTAATGAATATGGGTGCCTTTGCATTTGGAGCATAGATGTTCAGAACCAATAGTTCATCTTGGTGAATTTTTCCTTTGATGAGTATGAAGTGTCCTTCCTTATCTATTTTTGATAACTTTGGGTTGAAAGTAGATTTTATTCAATATTAGAGTATCTACTCCAGCTTGTTTCTTGGGACCATTTGCTTGGCGATTTTTGTTTCCAGCCTTTTGCACGGAGGTAGTGTCTGTCTTTGTCACTAAGGTGTGTTTCCTGTATGCAGCAAAATGCTAGGTCCTATTTACCTATCCAGTCTTTAAGTCTATGTCTTTTTTATTGGGGACTTAAGTCCATTGATGTTAAGAGATAATAAGGGAAAGTGATTATTGATTTTTGTTATTTTTGTTGTTAGAGGGGGAATTATATTTGTGTGGCTCTCTTCTTTTGGGTTTGTTGAAAGATTACTTATTGCTCCTTCTAGGGTGTAATTTTCCTCCTTGTGTTGGAGTTTTCCATCTATTACCCTTTGTAGGGCTAGATTTATGGAAAGATTTGTGTAAATTTGGTATTATTGTGGAATATCTTGGTTTTTCCATCTATGTTAATTGAGAATTCTGCTGGACATAGTAGCCTGGGCTGGCATTTGTGTTCTCTTAGGGCCTGTATGACATCTGCCCAAGATCTTCTAGCTTTTGTAGTCTCTGGTGAGAAAATTCCGATAGGTCTGCCTTTATATGTTACTTGACCTTTTTCCCTTACTGCTTTTAATATTCTTTCTTTGCTTTGTGCATTTGGTGTTTTGACTTTTATGTGATGGGAGGAATTTCTTTTCTGGTCCAATCTATTTAGAGTTCTATGGGCTTCTTGTATGTTCATGGATATCTCTTTCTTTAGGTTAGGGAAATTTATTCTATAATTTTGTTGAAGATATTTACTGGCCCTTAAAGTTGGGAATCTTCACTCTCTTCTATATCTATTATCCTTAGTTTTGATCTTCTCACTGTGTCCTGGATTTCCTGGATGCTTTGGGTTAGGAGCTTTTTTTTTTAATCTTTATTAACTTGAGTATTTCTTATTTACATTTCGATTATTATTCCCTTCCGGTTTCAGACCAACATCCCCCTAACCCTTCCCCTTCCTTTCTATATGGGCTTCCCCTCCCCATCCTCCCACCATTACTGCCCTCCCCCCAACAATCACATTCACTGGGGGTTCAGTCTTGGCAGAACCAAGGGCTTCCCCTTCCACTGGTGCCCTTACTACGCTATTCATTGCTACCTATGTGGTTTAAGCCCAGTGTCAGTCCATGTATAGTCTTTGGGTAGTAGCTTAGTCTCTGGAAGCTCTGGTTGGTTGGCATTGTTGTTCATACAAGGTCTCGAGCCCCTTCAAGCTTTTGGGTTAGAAGCTTTTAGCATTTTGCATTTTCTTTGACTGTCATATCAATGTTTTCTATTCTACCCCTGAGATTCTCTTTTCTACCTCTTGCATTTTGTTGGTGATGCTTCCATCTATGACTCCTGATCTCTTTCCTAGGTTTTCTATCTCTTGGGTTGTCTTCCCTTGTGATTTCCTTATGGTTTCTTTTTCCATTTTTAGATCTTTGATAGTTTTGCTCAATTCCTTCACCTGTTTGGTTGTGTTTTCCTGTAATTCTTTAAGGGATTTTTGTGTTCCCTCTTTAAGGGCTTCTAGCTGTTTATCTGTGTTCTTTAAGGAAGTTATTTATGTCCTTCCTAAAATCCTCTATCATCATCATGAGATGTGATTCTTAAATCCAAATCTAGCTTTTCCAGTGTGATAGTGTAACAAGGACTTGCTGTGGTGGGAGAACTGGGTTCTAACGATACCAAGGAGTCTTGATTTCTGATTCTTAGGTTCTTGCATTTGCCTCTGCCATCTGACTATCTCTAGTGTTAGTTGGTCTTGTCGTTTCTGACTGAAGCTTTTGCCTCATATGGGCCTGTAGTCTGTGATCTTTGGTATGTCATCACTCCTGGGAGATCAGTTCTCTCCAGGTAGGATTTGGGTGCAGAGGGCTGTGGGACAGTCTTAGCTCAGGGGTACAGATGGAGACTGGAACGCTCCTGTCTCCCGTTGCTCTGCTGTTCCTGTGCCCCGTGAGCTCCTGGCAGGTCCCTCTTTGGCCAGTTATTGGAGCAAAAGTAGTGGTCTCACCTGTGAGCTTAGGAGTGGCAGCACTCCTGGGAGACCAGCTCTCTCTGGGTGGGATTTGGGTGTGGATGGCTGTGGATGGCCTTAGCTCCAGGGCACAGATGGAGACTAGAAGCCATAATTAAATTTTTAAAATTTATTTCATTGAATATTTGATACTGGTTGAATATTTAACACTGCAGGATGCAAAACATTTTCAACATCCTTCATATTTTATTGATATCTTGTTTTTATAATCATCATTGCTAAGAATGTTGTTCCACATGTAGCAACAATGGCCAGACACATGTTTGGTAATGATTTCATAAATGGTTGGAAATTCAGTACTAATCCCAAGCCAGAATTCACTGAGTATTTTTCTTAAGAAACTCAACTCGGGAACTCGAGCAGTAACTTTTTTAAGCTACTAGGTTTGGTTTATTACATAGTATTAGGTAACTTCAGCATTTAGACCCAAGAGCGACATATTTCAGAACATGCCTTATAGGCATCAAACCATCAGAATATGCATAGGTATATTATTGCTTATTTGCTGTAGGCCAAAAAAAAAGTAAAATAACAATAAAACTAACCTTGGAAAACCACAATACCAACTAATAAAGACTGTTTACATAAATCATAAATCCCATCCACATTATAATAGACTGTGAAGTTATTGTGAAGAGCTGAATAAGTTAGATATGTATCAATCATTCCAGAACATTTTTTGTGAAGTATTATTGAAGGAGAAAAAGCAAATTTCCAAGCTCAGTGGATAAAGGAGCCTACGTCTCAGCTTGGTCCCTGGAAACCACATGGTAGAAAGAACCAACTCTTTCAAATTGTTCTCTGATCTGCTTTGTGCACATACACGAAAATATTTTTAATTTAATAAACAATACACTAGTTAACCTCATTTTCCACATGTGTATTTATGTTACTAAGAGCCTGGAAAACTGTATGGAAAGATATATTCTGTGACAATAACACTGGATACTGTAGCAGTGTGAATGGAATAGGTGGAAGTTGTACTTTTAATTATGATATTAAGGAGGATCTTGGGGTGAAAAATACTAACTTTCTATATCTTTGGGATTTTCCACTTGGTACATGTGCTAGATAGTTTTACATCAACTTGACACAGCTAAAGTTATCTAAGAGTAGGGAGCCTCAATTAAGAAACTGCCTCCAAGGCTGGAGAGATGGCTCAGTGTTTAAGAGCACTGACTACTCTTCCAGAGGTCCTGAGTTCAAATCCCAGCAACCACAATGTGGCTCACAACCATCTGTAATGAGATCTGATGCCCTCTTCTGGTGTGTCTGAAGCAGCTACAGTGTACTTATATATAATACATAAATAAATATTTTTTAAAAGGTAAAACCTACATACTTGAGAGAAAATTTAAAAAAAGAAAGAAAGGAAGGAAGGAAGGAAGGAAGAAAGACAGACAGACAGACAGACAGACAGACAGACAGAAAGAAAGAAAGAAAGAAAGAAAGAAAGAAAGAAAGAAAGAAAGAAAATAAATGTCTCCATAAAATCAGGTTATAGGCAGGCCTGTATTCAAGGCATTTTCTTAATTAGTGACTGATATGGAGGGCCTAGCCCATTGTGGGTGGTACCACTCCTGGGCTGGTAGTCCTGGGTTCTATAAGACAGCAGCTTAAGCAAGCCATAAGGAGCAAGTGAGGAAATAGCAAGTCAGGACTCCAGTCTCTGTGTCAGCTCCTGTCTCCAGGTTCCTACCCTGTTTGAGTTCCTATCCTGACTTCCTTTGATGATGAACAGTGATATGGAAATATAAGCTGAATAAACCCCTTCCCAACTTGTTTTTTGGTCATGGCATTTCATCACAGCAATAGAACCCCTAACAATGCAGTAATCACTTCGTTTAAATAAAACAAACAGAAATAAATGAAATGAAGTTTTCCTACTAAATTTTTTTAAAAGGAAGAAAGAACATCAATTGGGAGTGCCAGGTGATCTTTCAGTCCTGACTCTGCCATATATTACATAGTCTAAAGCAAGCTACCTGGTCTCCTGGGCCCTTGTGTCCTCACTTAGAAAGGGAGAATGCCATGTTGAAACTGCAGTGTTTGCTAGGATCAAATGAGGATATCACCTTGTGACGTGGCCCCAACATAAACCTCAGCACCACAAATCCAGTCTTGGTTGCTGTCCTATCTAAAGACACACAAGGCAAGAGAATTTTTAAAATTAAGAAACAAGAGCTGGTAATGGTGGTGCACTCCTTTAATCCCAGCA
This sequence comes from Rattus rattus, assembly GCF_011064425.1. Lineage (NCBI taxonomy): Eukaryota > Metazoa > Chordata > Mammalia > Rodentia > Muridae > Rattus > Rattus rattus. The sequence goes on from NC_046162.1 coordinate 31,262,351, forward strand.
ATTGGGAGGCAGAGGCAAGTGGATCTCTGAGCTCGAGACCAGCCTGGTCTACAGAATTGAGTTCCAAGACAGCTAGGGTTACATGAAGAAACCCTGTCTCAAAAATAAACAAAAAATAAACAAAATTTAAGAAACAAGTACTTGAAGATTCTTCTCAAGTGGAAAAATGAAATCTCACAACCCTTCGTGAAAATTCTTTCTCCTACTACTTACCCTGTCACTGCAGTAACTTCTATAACAGGTGATGATGGTAGTGATGTCATGGTGGAAATAGGGGTGGAGGAAGAGAGGAAGGGGAGGAGGAGGTTTATATGTGGGGAGGAGGAGAGGGGGAGGGAAGGGAAAGAGGAGGAGGCTTGTGTGTGTATATGGGGGGAGAGGATAGTGAGAGGAGAGGGGAAGGGGAGGGGAGGGGAAGGGAATGGGAGGGGGGGGGGAAGGGAGGGGGGGGAGGGGGGGAGGGGAGGGAGGGGAGGGGGAGAATGGTTTTCTGATCCTGGACTATGTGCCAGGAACTTTTTGTGTTCATATGTATCACGACATTTCAAAGTCAAAAACAAAGAGGCAGCAGTGTTGCCAAAGATATTGCCCAAGCAGTCTGCTGCAAAGTCAACTTTGTTATTTTAGAGAGAGAACAGCTATGTTGCCAGGCTGCCATTGTAGTTCCTGAGCCCCAGTGATCCCTCTCCTTCAGCTTCCCAAGTAGCTTAGACTATAGCCCTGTACCACTGTGCTGAGCTAACCCCAGCATCCTTAAACATACCATTGAAACTGTAACTAACCCTGAACATTCCTCAAGACACCGCAATGTACTCTTAGGAAATTCCCAACAATCTCCACCCAGCTTTGACCAATGTACTCAAATGCTATCCTCTGGATACCTCATGGGTCAGCTCTTGGAAACTCATATTTTCTATGGTTAGCCACAAATGGAAGTCCAGTCAGTCGAAGCCAGGCATGTACAAACTATGGATATGATACCCACCTGGACAACACAAACCAAATAAATAAATAAATAAATAAATAAAGTCCTAATTTAGTAGTCCCCCCAAAATTCAATCACTATCTACCCCTTAAGCCATGAATATCTCAAACTTCCCCCCTCAATCTTCTCCCATTCTGACCTTGCTTGCTCCAAATGTTAGACATAAATTCTAAGCTTCTCTTCCTTCTCATGAACCCCATGGGACTGGTCTGACATGGTCAGATACCATAAAGATGTCTTCTGATCTCCTACAGAGGGGCATGATGACACTTCAGTATGGTCGTTCTCTCATCTGGACTCTTCTCAAATAAAAAGTTGAAAAGAATCAAATATTCTAGCAATATAATCCAAAAGGGACTGATTGGATACGTGCTAAGTACTAATGGTAGGAAATACGCAAAATCCGTTTTCAGTAATTAACCCATTATGTTTCTGTAAGAACAGGAAACCACACACCGTAGAAAAGTTCACGATCTACAACAGTCTAGAGTGTGGGCCCAGGTGTTTCGGGTGGCATCCTTTGGTGTCACATGGTGACAACATGTACAGTGCAGCGTGTGTGTGTGTGTGTGTGTGCAGTGAGTCTCATGAGGCAAGATGTGCAAGCGCCACCTGCAATAATGCAGGTTCATCATGCGCTTGGGCTTTAATGGATTTTGTTGTTGCTGATGCTGCACGTTCATAAACCTTGAACATTGGTAAACATTGCCAAATTTCTTGTCGTTGTTGCTCACTAACACCTATTTTATTCACTCGTCCTCTCCGTTATCAGAACCCTGGAATAACCAGAACCGAATAAACCCTCATGGCACGTACCTAAGTCCCTTTCATGGGAACCGCCATGTTACCTGTATTCTAACTACAGCATCAGCGTGAGCAGTCATGAGCAGTCAGCGGATCTCGTTTTTTTTTTAATTTCATATTTGACTGCATGTTATTAAAGGAATTCTAAAATTCCATGATCGTCTCAGACGAGGATAGGCAGCTAAGGGCATGTGTAGAAAGGATGCTTCTTCTTTTTCCTCTCCTAATAAGCAAGCTCAATGCGCAGATCGCACTCTTCCTCCCCAGCACTCTTTACAAACATTAACTGCACAATTTGACTGCATTAGCAGTCCAAAGAGCCAGAGATGGCCCTGTAATTTTAGAGGCACTCGGGTGGCCTTCTTTGTCTCTCAAAGGGAACACCACACATCAGAATCTGTGCTTTAACCTGATTTAAGGTAGGATGGGAAGAAGATAGGGAGAAAGAAAAGAGGTTGTGTTGGAAAGCAGTGGCCTTCTCGGAAGTTTGCTTAGGGTTTGGGATGTGACCCATGGATCAGAGTCCGGAGCCAGAACATGGAACCTGAACAGGGTCTCAACTAAGAAAATAAATTTTCAGGACTAGTTTTGTGCTGAGAACATTACATATGTTTTGCATTTAAAGATTTACTTCCCTCTATTGTTTATTTTTGTGTGTGTGGCTATGTGTAGCTATGTGCACCTGTAAGTACAGCTCCCTACAGAAGCCCAGTGAGGATTTTTCTCTGCTAGGAGTGACTTGATGCCTTTCCCTAATAAAATGTTTGGTTTGAAATGCAAATTATTGGAGCTTACAGAGATGGTCCAGAGGAGTTCAGGTACCAACACTCATGCTGAGTGGCTTAAAGCCACCTGTAACACCAAATCCAGGGTCTGTCACCCTCATCTGGACTCTGTAGGCATCTCCTGAAGGAGAATTTGAATGAAGCAGCCACTTCAAGTAGACAATCATAGACTTTCTCATATCTCGTCTTTCTTAATGTTCCTGGAGATCTTTGCTTAACCCCCCCCATCTTAGTTTCTCCCTCATTTTCAACTTATATAAAATCTGCACAACTTTATGTGTCTGATCCTCTAATATATGAATTCCTGCTTACATTAATGGTACTTTAGTGCCAACACCAAAATGAAGGTCTATAGCTCAAAACAAACAAAAAAAATATATGTGAGATGAAAACCTCTGCAGGAAACTTGGGTCCCAGCCAGGGTCAGATGCTCCCAGGTAAGCCTGATGTTCTAGTCACTGGAGAAGGTTGAGTTCAAGAGACTGTGTAAAAATGCTGCAGTGGGAAGAGATGCTCTCAGCTCTCCGGGAAAGTCTTATTGATCTAAGGACTAGTTTGCTAAAACATCAGTTGCTCTCCTACAAACTTTACATGGATACAATCCCACTTCATCCTTCCAGGAGCCTTTGGAAGTGGGAACAGTTAATCATCTCCATAACAACACTCGTGGGAACTCAGATGAAGCTCAGCTAAAAAACGAAGAAGCCCACACACATAAAGGTATGGACGATTCTTTAAACTAGGCTTTGGTGTCTCATCATTTTGGCTCCCATGGTATGTCCTAGGTCTCAATAAAGTTTCAAGTTGAAGAAATTTTGGGAAGGGTATATTCTTTTTGTTCTTGCAGTGCCTTGAAATATTAGTAAAATATTAGCCCTAGAACTGTTGAACATGCATATCACAGCATGAAACTTAATTCCCAATGAAACAGAATTAAAAGATAGACTCTTTACATGCTTCTTAGGCTAAGACGGCAGTGTCTTTGCACTTGTGGTCAGCATCGTTATAAAATGGCTTGAGAGGACAAGCTTTGTACGTCTACACTCTACTGTTCCTTCTACCATATGAGGACACAGTATTCCTCTCTTTTGAAGGACAAAGCCAAGAGACACCATCTTGAAAGCAGAAACCAGCCTTCACCAGATACCAAATTGCTGACACCTTGATCTTAGTCTTGGCAACCTTCAGAGCTATAAGAATCTCTGTTGTTTATAAAGTAACTAGTCTCAGGTATTTTGTTATATCAAAAGAACCAAGATTCTGAGTCTTTGGTTACATTTTAAAAAACTCTTAAAATCAAGTTAGGAAATATGGAGTATAGAAGACCTAATTTTTATCCAGGATAAAGTGAAACATATTTTTACATCATTGGGAAATTAATGGAGGGAAAGAAAAAAGAAGGTCTGGAGCCATTTCGACCACACATGACTTAGAGAATACTTTTGAAGAATAGGAATGTGTAATATTAAGATATAAATCACATACATCACTGTTATATTAAACATTTCTACCTCCCCAATCCTTTAGGAAAACTAGCTCCATCTTAGTAAATCTAAGTCCCTTCATGTGTTGTTATGGAAACAATCACTCCCATCTCCAAAAGCCCCTGGGAGGATAAAATAGGGTAGCATACCTATGTAAAGTGCACAGCAAGGCGATTGATGTTCCAACAAACTAGTTCTTTTATAAATTAGGTTTACATGAAGAGATAAGGATGTGGGGTGGGTGGGAGGCAGAATCAGTTTCTTGATACCTTCAAACTTTTTGTACCATAGAGACTGGGGGTGGGGCTGGGGGGTAGGAAAAGAAGAATGGTCTCACCTTCGAAGACGAGGGAGATAAAACTGTTTAAGGCCTAAGGCTACCAGTTAAGAAACCTTACAGACATTGGTTTTCCACTCCTATATGGGAAGTCTCAGCTTATACTGAAAGTGAGAAGAGGGCTGAGGTCGTGGCTCAGTGGATAAACTGCTTGCTGAACATGCAAATGCTCCTGAATTTGGACCCCCCCAGCACACATGCAAAAACTGAAAATAGCAGCAACACGCACCTCTAATCCCAAACCTGGGAGGACAGAGACAAGCAGATCCCAGGAGCTCACTAGAACAGCTAGTCTTACCAAAGTAAGGAGCTACAGCCTCAGTGAGCGTGAGCAGAGAGACGGACGTGCATGCACACACATACATACACATATACATGTGTGCACACATGTGAATATGTACGTAATACAGAAAACTAATTATCTAGTTAGTTAAGTAGAAAAACAAGTAGTGGGTTCCAGGAGCTTTCTAGAACCTGACCAGCCAATCCACAGCTCTCTCTGTTCTGCTGCCCACCTTCTTTTGAAGACACCACAGAACAATGAGCTCAGACACTGGAGTTAAACGTCACTGGGCTTTAGCCCACATTTTCCATGTCCCCATCCACCCTATCTGGTCCAGCACCAAGATCTAGCCTGAACGGCACTCCTTTGAACTTATTTACAAGTTTTATCATTACACTTGCCTACATTATGCAAGCAGTTTGCAATCTCCCCTAATTCTCCAACCTTAATTATATAATTGAACAGGCCAAAAACTCATTTTTCCCAGGAAACATTAAACATTACCATCTTAATGAAATTCTTAATGAAATGGTTCACTATGCATGCAAATGACCGGTAGTCGCTGGACCACTTGCTCACCACCGAGACAGGCGAAAGGACAAGTGCTCTTTCTTCTGTCAATCACGAGGGACGGCAGTTCTCGAGCTCACACTCCACACTAGGAGATGAGTCTCTGCGAGATGCGTGGGTTCTGGATGAAAAGAGTTTAAACCAAGTGGAAATGGGTCTTCATCTACACACACCGAAAGTTATTTTCAGGGCTGAAAGAGCTCACATGGACATTTCCTTAAAAGTTATCAGCTTCCCTTCTTATCTTTGGAGAGTCACACGAAGTAACAGTGTTTACCTTCTCAACTTTCTTTCAGGATTGTCCCGAGGAAATGGAGGGGAAAGAGAAAGGGCTTTGGAAGCATCAGCATCATTAACCGATGACGTTTTGAGTACCCATGCCTTTTCGAATGCATTTTTAATATCCCTAGTGCATAAAAAACTCAAACATTGCACATATCAACATCACCTTCACGCCAAAGTGGAAGCTAACCTTGAAGGCAAACAGACCTGCTAACACTTCCTTCTAGCAACATGAGCAGTGGTATCCTGTGACCAAGTAGATACCAAGTTCAATCACTTTAAAACAGTTATGATTTTATGACAAATTCCTACTTCCCAAAACTTGTCAGATCATTACATCAGCGTATTGGTTTTCAACCTGTGGGTCATGACCCCTCGGGGGGATCAAATATCCTGAATATGAGGTATTTATATTACAATTCATAACAATAGCAAAATTGCAGTTATGAATCAGCAATGAAAATAGCTTTACAGTTGGGGATCACCACAACGTAAGGAACTATATTAAAAGGTCACAGCCTTAGGAAGTTGAGAACCACTGCATTAGCAGAAAAATGTCAAGATTCCCAAAGAGTCCAACATAGAACAAAACTTTACCCTGACCACCCACAGTGGTTTAGACAGGGATGCAGTGGTGATGTCTGTCGTGTTCCCTGTCTCTCACGTCGATTCTTCTCCAGAAAAAGTTAAAGGCAAAGGAAAAAATAAATATTTGTGGTTTTTCTTTTTTGTTTCTTTTTTTTTTTTTGGTATCTGAGGCAGGATCTCTTTCTACTATAGTCCTGACTGTACTAGAACTCACTATGTAGACCAGGCTGCCCTCGACTTACTGAGATCCAATTGTTCTGCCTCCCAAACGCTGGGATTAAAGGCATGTACCACTACACCCTGCCATGTTTGCAAAATTTTAAAAACTAATGTTGAGATATGGTACACTATGCAGAGTACCCCCTTGGAAATATAAAATCAAATAGAGTTTGGTATATTAATAATATTAATGTTGGGGGCTGGAGAGATGGCTCAGTGGTTAAGAGCACCAACTGCTCTTCCAGAGGTGCTGAGTTCAATCCCCAGCAACCACATGGTGGCTCACAACCATCTGTAATGGGATCCGATGCCCTCTTCTGGTGTGTCTGAAGACAGCAACAGTGTACTCACATACATAAGATAAATAATAGATCATTTTTAAATGCATGTTAAATTAATACTAATTTTGAAAAATAAATCTCATAAATGTTGGCTTTTTAACCATTTTTAAGTATATAATTCAGTAGCATTAATTATAGTAAAATGTTTCACAACTCTCGCCAGCATCTATTCCCCAAATATGTTTTATTACCACAAATAGAAATTCCTCTCCACATCAGTAGACCCTACCCCAGCCCTCTCAGCCCCTGGGTCCCTGGATAACTTCCCACACCTATGCATGTTCCCTGTGCCCAGCACACCAGTGCCCTCATCATGGATTAACTGCCTGTATTCTCTTTTACCTGCAGTCAATCAAACTCTTCATGAAGAGGACTCATGCTAGTCTAGAAAAGCAGTTAGCTCTCTTCCTATAATTTTTATTGTAGTATATCATTATTGTTTTGTTTGATTGCTGGATGTTATTCATCTCTCACTGTGTTTAATCTATAAATTAGACATTATCATAGGCATGGAGGAAGTAAAACAGTATTTATAGGGCTTGGTACCATCTGCCACTTCAATCACCAGTGAGGTTTCCTGCATGATGCCCCTTGAAGATAGGGAGGGATGGAATTCTGTGCCTCACATGAATGGGGCCATATAGAGGTTGCTCTTTTGTACCTAGGTTGCTTCCCTTAATGCCCTGCCTTTAAGACTCCTCTGTGATGTCAGGCAGTGGTGGCACACCACTTAATCTCAGCACTTGGGAGGTAGAGGCAAGCAGATCTCCATCAGTTCGAGGCCAGCCTGGTCTACAGAGTTAATTCTAGGACAGCCATGGCTACACAGAGAAATCCTATCTCAAAAAATAAAACAAACAAGAAGAATCCCCTATGTGTTCTCACATTAACTAAAGCTCCATTTATAGCTTGATAATAACATTATATGTTTTATGAGTAACTTGTCATTGTGGTCAAAATACATGACAGAAGCTACTTGAGGGAAGAAGGGTTTTGAAGGTTTGGGTTTTTTGTTTGTTTGTTTGTTTGTTTGTTTGTTTTGGTTTGGGTTTTTTTTGGTTTCTTTTTTTTGGGGGGTTTTTTTTTGGTTTTTTTGGTTTGTTTTGTTTTTTTTTTTTGAGGGGGAGGGACTTGCTTGCTTTTGTTTTTTTCTTTGTGGCTCATGATTTCAAAGGTTTCAGTCCGCCATAGCTGGGAAGGTATGGTAGGGCACATGGCAGCAGAAATATGGAGTAGAGGCTTCCTCACATCCCATAGATGCAAAACAAAGTCGAGCCAGGCAGAATGCAGGAGGACAACACATTCAAACCAGACTGGAGAGATGGCTCAGTAATGAAGTGTATTACTGCTCTTCCACGGGACTTGCGTTCAGTCCCAGCACCCACATCAGGTGGCTCACAACCACCTGTAAGTCCAGCTCCAGGCACCCACCACCCTCTTCTGGCCTTCAAGGGTACATGCAATCATGTAAGCACACACACACACACACACACACACACACACACACACTTTAAAACAAATAAATCTTTAAAAGAAACTGCAAAGCTCTCCTCTGACAACCTGTTTCCAAATCCTACAGCCTTCAAAGCTGGAGGCCAAGTATTTAAAGCACAAATCTATGGCAAGTAAGCCATAACACACATACGTTAACATTCAGTTCTCACCATAGAGTCATCTTTTAAAATACTTTGAATGCAGAGCAGTGAATATTTCTGCATGTCAATTCATGGCACACCCACTCACCACCAGGCAAGTCAGACCCTTTCTCTTCAGATTTGCTTCTTTGTTTTTGGTGTTTGGTTTTACCACACCCAGATGGATCCCATTCCCTTTCTTCCAGTAGGTAACCACTACAAGATGTTTTATGTAGATCGATATGCGTGAGAGCTTGTGGGATGCATAACTGTACATGCCATTTTAATTCGCATAATAGAATTCAGTTTATATAAATCTCACTGTGTTTATTCTTTACTCAACTCTCTTTCCAGGTCTATGTACATTCCACATCTGGTTGGCGATTATTGTTTAGGGCTAAGTCTATGAGATATAGCATAAAGAGATCAGAAGAGTCTGGTTTTAGGATACTGTCTCTGGTGACCACAACACCCAAGGTGATGGCGGCACTTCTCTGAGAAGGACTCGCCATCCTACCACAAGGCAATTTCCTCACCCACGTTTAATACTACTCTATTCTCAACAGTTGGGAAAAAGACAAATGTCTTTCTTAGTCTTTCTTCCTCTCAGTATCCGGAGTGTAAGGTACCAGAGCAGACATCCTTGATTGGCAGTGTGTATCAAACGAGGGGGCGGGAATGCTTTTCAGATCGATGTGCCTAGCTTGGAAGCAAAGTCTCAAGTTGGAGAACCCTAGTGTAAATAAATGTCAGGTAAATCTCCTGGAAATTACTCCTGTCTTAAATCCCTGTATTGCAATAGATACCTGAAAGCTCTTCCTTCTGTTTGTCAGGAGTAGGTGGAAGAGAACTTGGCCAATGACCTGAATCAAACCAAAGGCTTGTGCCTAGCAAACAATAATAACAAGAAAAAATACTCTGCTTTCTGAATATGAAGTATCTTTGTAAAGTCTTTGTACTGACTTGCTCTCCCTTCTACAAGTGTCCCATAGATTAACTGCTCCGGGTTCACCCTCTGGCCCATAGCTCCTCAGAGCTCAGTCTTCCAGCAGATTGGATCAGGCCCTCCGATGCTTGTGTTTTATAAAAGCTAAAGAAGACTGAGAACATCTTTCATTTCTATTCCCGTCAGAAATCTGTGTAGCTCAGCAGGGTCACCTCTGAACCTCCCCCTTTCTTCCAGGACTGCAGCCCTGGTTTCTATAGTCTAGTTTCAAAACAAAATGTCTGCTCCATTCCATGCCTCGTTCTCCATGTCTTGTTTTAATGCCAACAATCTGCACCTTCCATTTATTGCTCTCAAATACTAACATTAACACCCAGCACTTCAGGAAACAGAAAGAAAAAATAATTACTATAATCTCACTGAACAAAATAATTCTTCTTCACAACCACATTCCCTACTTAGTCGTCCCCTGCCTCAGTCAGGTGGCATCATGCCAGTCTTGTTACAGAGAGAAGGAAAAGTACAGACACCTACTGTGGGCAGGGACTTTTAGCTGAAGTACACTCTGAGGTCCCTGAGGGAATTTCTCCTGACATTTGTTCATACCTGAGTTTTAGTGCCTGAGATTTTACTCCCAAGCCAGGCATGTTATTTTTGTATGTGTTTCCAGCTATTTGAAACATGTTGTCTAACAAGTATCTCTGGTCTAGTATATCCCCCTCATTATTTGAGGGAAGATACCAAAACTAAGAGAGGTTAAGATTTTTTTCAATGACCCAAGAAGAAATATAGCAATTAGCCTAGAAAATCACGCCAATGGAGAAAAAATATACTAAAATGAAACCATGTAGAATTCTTACGATGTATTTCAGCAACTTAATATTAATTAAACACAAACTAGACCTGCTATTGAGGTTCCAACCCTAGAAAGCATGCTTGGTTCCTCTGTTCCCCTCTTGACTCTAGCCCATCAGCCTAACCTCCAAGTACGCTCTGAGTCCATCTTCAGTCCTTTGTGTGCAGGCCAGGCTGCCACTACCTCCCCTGAACAGGTTCTCTTAACCTCCTAGGCAAAGGACTAAAGAAGTAACAGTTACTCACTGTAAGGATCAGACAATAGGAAGCTCTAGACTGGCTTGAAGAATTAGGCCAAATCAAACAAGATTCATTCACTAAAAATGAATGGTAGCTTTCTTGTTTGCTTTCCAAAACTCCATGGCCCTAGTTCCAAGATTTATAAGCAACTTCCATGATTTATTTGACTGCAAACTCAATTAAGAAAACAATGTGATTTACTCAACCAAATATAAAAGGGGTTTCTGCTTTTACTGAATGGATAAAAATGTAGCATCTAGGACAAAGGCCCTCGCATCCCAGTCATGAGTCATATTTCATTCTGAGCATCCAATTAAATATATACATATGTCCTCCAGAACTGATTGAGAAGAATTTTGAGAAGCTAAACTGGGTCATCTGAGCAACACCTAACAAAAAAATAAAATAAAATAAAATAAGGGTGTTTGTCTAGAGCAAGGACCCTGGGAGGAGGGGGTATGGTTCTAAAGGACACACCCACAATTATAATACTTAAGGTTCCAGTACTATAAGGGAGGAGAAACACCAAAGATAACTTCAGAAGGTTTAAAGAAATATCCGTTTTTCATGGTTGAACTGGAGGTTTCCTCAAAGAACTGTGTCCGGATTCTCCTGTCTATGTAGCCTTAGAAAGGTTCCACCTTGTGAAATGATACCATTCCTTTACAAATTATTTCAAATACATACTATTACCGGCTAGAATAGTCCTATTTCTGCTCAGGCTCATAGCATGCCTGTCTCATCAATGATAGTAAGGATTGTCTTCAGTCTTGTTCATTGTAACATTTTGTCCTCAGAAACTAGTGAATAGTAGGGCTCTTGTCAATATTTGCTGAATGCGTTAGCCATCTTTCCATCACTATAATGAGATACCTAAAGAAATCAAGTTATAGAGAGAAAAGGTTTCTAGTATCTTAGAATTTGGACATTCCTGTCCATGATGGATTAATGCTTTTGTTTTAGGCCTGTAAGGAGCATTGTAGGTACCAGAGGGATTGAGAACACCAGCAGAACACGGCCCATGGAATCAACTAAGCAAACCTCATAGAGAGGGGCTCACAGAGACTGAAGCAACAATCACAGAGTCTGCCTGGGTCTGCTCTAGATCCTCTGCATATGTTTTATGATTTAGCTTAGAGTTTTTTCTGAGACCCCTAACAGTGGGAGTGGTGCCTCGTACTCTTTCACCTGCTCTTGGACCCTTTTCCTCCTTGGACCCCTTTCCGGCCTTGACAGGAGGGTTTGTGCCTAGTCTTATTGAATAATGTTATGCTCGGAGGCCTGCTCTTTTCTTAGGGGAAACTGTGGAGAAGTGGATCTCAAGAAGGAAGGGACTAGGGAGGAAGAGGGAGAGGAGGCAGGAGGGGAAGAGAATATGGAGAGGAGGTGTTATTCCTTTCGGTTTCGGCAAACATCCTCCCCCCTCCCTTCCTTATGGGTGTTCCCTCCCAACCTCCCCCCATTGCTGCCCTCTCCCCAACAGTCTAGTTCAGGGCTTCCCTTCCACTGGTGCTCTATTAGGATATTCATTGCAACCTACGAGAGAATATGTTTTTTTGGAAAAAGGGTTGGTTGGCATTGCTGTAATTTTTAAATGGCATCCTTCTCAAGATAGACACTAGAGCCACTCTCTCCAGGAGCCGAACCTAGCATTCACATTTTGATCATCCGTCTTGAAAATCTTAATTCAAGCTTTGAGTCTTTCTGTGATTAGAAAGTTTATAATTGTTTTTTTGAGTACATTGTGTTCAACTTCTGGCTAAATGTAAGGCTGCTGAACATAGTGGAATTATTTGGGGCATCCAAGGCTAAGACCTCAGAGGTGACTGCATCATGGAGGAGTGTTCAAGATTAATTTTTTGATCTAGCCATTCTCACTGGTGTGAGATTCCCAGTTTCTTTAGGTGTTTCTCAGCCGAGAATATGTTTTTTAAAAAAGGAATTTTTAAATGGCATCCTTCTCAAGATAGACACTAGAGCCACCAACCTAGCAAAAACTTATGAGGAAAGTTTATAATTACACTGTTCAACTGCAAATGTCTTGGAATTATTCCAAGGCTAAGACCAGAGGTGGCATCATCAAGATTAATTATGCGAGAGATTCCCAGTGTAAGGAAGAAAAACTCCTAAGAGCTGGAGAGAAGTTTTCCTGGCCACTCTCCTACCTCATTCTTCCCTTCATTCCTCTAACCCTTAAGTACCCTGAGCTCCTTTGTGTTCAGAGTCACCATACACAAACATATATGTAAGGTGCCTCTGCCTCAAGCACACTTCCTAATTCCTCACACTTCCTCCTTCCTCCTTATTCACATATCCATTCAATGACTCCATGTTGCTTTATGCTTAGGTTGCTGGTATAAATTTATTAAAAAAGACAAAACTACATAATTTTGTGGAACTTAAATTCTAGCCAGAGATAAATACTACAGTGAGATAGTTAAATGAGGTGGTATGTTAGCGAGGAAGCACTATGAGAAGACAGCAGGTATATCCCAAAAGGGAAGCTATAAGAGTCTGCCATGGCCATTTCGCCACAGCCTGCACCTACCTAGTGGCTGGAAGATGCACAGTTAAATACTGACGCTTTATCATTCGCCAGGGAAATGAACGACTATTAGAATATGATGCCTCAGAGGCAGTGGCTGCTCCAACCCTCAACCACTGGGACAGAAACAAGGTAGTATTGTGGCAGGCACTCAAGCATCCCAATGCAATTAGACAGTATGCACTATAACCCAGCCTGCGTCTCTCCTTCCCCGGCATTTCTGAAATAAACAGACTCGTTTTGTTCCACTACAAATAGGCAGAGCAATTTCTTTCCTTCCCTTTAGAAGTTTCTTCCCTCAGGCTTTCCCTTGTCTGTCCTCTCAGTGCAATGTTAGATTCTGTTGGAAAATTGCAATTTTTTTCTGGATTTTCCACTTGCTACTGCCCTTTGGCCATTTGCAGGAACCCTCACCCTGAGTCCTACACTTAACAAACCTAGGCGTGCTCTACTGTATTCCTTCCCCCACCTTCCTTTGCAATCCTCTGAGCATAGTCAGTTTGCTATGGGAGGGTACATAACTACAAATCTAAGGGACAGAGACAGAGTATCCAGGTATCATTTGGGGAAAGGCACACTAGAGGAACAGAACATATAGTGTGTGTATGTGTGTGTGTGTGTGTGTGTGTGTGTGTGTCTGTACACATATAGATAGATATAGATATATGGGTTTATTAGAATGGCTTCACAGGCTGTGGTCCAGCTAGTCCAACAATGCTTGCCTACCAATAGAAGGTCCATGAATACAGTAATTCTTCAGTCCACTAGGCTGATGTCTCGCTGGTCATCAGTGCATGCCAGAATTCTGAAGAAGTAGGCTCTGACACCAGTGAAGGAATGGGCCTGCCAATTGACTGTGAACTAGCAGGCAAAGAACCAAAGCTTCCTTCTTCCATGTCCTTTATATAAATTATCACCAGAAGGTGTGACCTAGATTAAAAGTGGATCTTCCTACCTCAAAAGATCTGGATTAAAAGTGGATCTTCCCACTTAAATGATTTAATTATAAAAAAAAATCTCTCACACGTGGATCCAGAAGCTTGAGTTTTAGTTGATCCCAGATGCAGTCAAGTTGACAACCAAGTTTAGCAATCACGCAGCACCAAAATGGCAAAGACATAAAATGTCTTTATTTCCATTCTTAAAATTGATAGTCATTCAGGTTAAAATTTCAAACTGTTATTTGGCCTCTCTAGGCCAGTTCTCCCACCTGCAAATTGGGAGGTAACTAATGGGGTTAGCACCATAGCACTTCAAAGATATGTGCACACTGTAAGGGCTTTGGAGCACTGCTCTAATGCGCCTGTTGTGTTATAATTTAATGATACATATGCACAAAGTTCATGGGCCCTCCCTCCCTAATGGATTCTGAGTAGTTAATGGTGTCTGAAGCCAGAGACTCCCTTTCTTCGGTGTTATAGCCACTGATAAGTTCTCCACGGTCCAGTAAATAACCTCCTACCTATGCTCATGCAAGCAACCATAATTAAACAGCAGGTCCCACACATATAGATACACAAAGTCATCAAAGTAGGAGATCGGCTCACTGAGGAAGGGTTTGAACAGCTAAGAGGAGATGAGAAGGGATAAGGTGCACAGAACTCGTTATACCCATGTATAAAATTGTCAAAAAGAAATAATGATTGAATGATGCAAAATTGCTAACCATCACTTCTGAAGACTTGCAGAGTTCAGCCTCAAGTCTTAAAATTCACCTGCTGTAACCCTCCATACAGTTCAGTCTTAATCACTCAAGTCCTTTCTACATCATGACCTTTTCCTGTCAGCACTGGCCAAACATGGGGGCCTTTCTCCCTTTAAGTCTCAGTTTGGAACTTAAGGTTCAATGTGAGAGCATAAAGAGGATCTAATTGAGAAGTGCATGGTCATAAGGCTCCATCCTAAGAACCCAAAAGACTCTACTACAGCCCCTCATCCTGCCCCAGGAGAGCACAGCAAAAGGTCACCAACTTAAAGCAGAATGAACTCTCTGGTCCCTGAATCAGCTAGTTATTGTGGCTTAAAAATAAGTGAGCTGCAGAACGAGCTGACAAAGATCTTGGTTCCCCTTCAAGATCTTTGTTAAGAGAGTCACAGCATAATGGCCATAGGCAGCTGCAACGGGACCCTTAAAACCAAAGAACTGATTTTGGTCTGATTTGTGTGTTTCCAGAGAGGCTGGGCAAGGTTTATAGCATGTGGCCAGATATAGGCACTAAGGAGGATCAGGCTTTAAAGTTGTCTTGGTCTGAGGTAGGAGAAGCTGCCCTTGCTTTTCCTGCAGAGACTGAAGTGCTTTAAGCAGTCACAACAGGGCGGTGTTAGTGCTTTGTTCTATGGCACAGGCTGCCAGAGGTGGGAGAGGGTACTTGAATCTTCCTCAGCTGGTCTTTTGAAGCAATCTCATCTTATGGCAAAAGGTCTGTGACCTAACACTTAGTCTTGGACCTAAGACTTTGGTCTTACACACTCCATCTCCCAGAACTGTGGGCAAGAAATGTCTGGTGTTTATAAAGTTCTCACAAAGTAAGCCTCAGATACCTGTGGTTTGTCACTGCTGTCTGAATAGACTAAGGTACCTTCTAAGACTGGCTTCTCCTATCTGTCCTCCGTACTTGATGCTACTACACCTGCCGCCACCAATTATTCGAGCTCTTCATCATCTCTGATTTATTTACAACCCTTATTATGCCTTGGCACTTACTCTGGTTACTTGTCTGGCTGCCTCCCCAGACCAGGGCTAATATTCTTCCCTCAACATCCTCACTGCCCAGCACATGATTCTAGCTCACTAAATATTTCTTAAGCAAATGAATGAAAATAGAAAGACCCAGTCAGATTTAATAGCACATGCTTTTAATCCCAGCACTAAAGAGGCAGAGGCAAGCAGATCTCTATCAGTTCAAGATCAGCCCCATCTACACAGTGAGTTCCAGAACAGCCAGGCTTATAGCAAGAGACCCTGTCTCAAAAAGAGCGAAACAAAACAAAGCAAAAACTACAAAGATTTAAGGTGTATATATATACATTTAATAGAATGCTCTAGAACCATTCAGACTTGTCATTGAGTAGATTGTGTGCTGTGCAGGACACAGTAGAGAAGAACATAGGATATTCCACTAGGTCGGAAAATGCTACTTCCACTTGGCTTGCAACTATGTAAAATTACAATGTCATCAAGACCAAGGTCAGAAGTGCAAAAAAATGACAAACACTCAGTGATTTGCTAGGTCAGTGGGACAACTATAGATGCTTCATTTTTCTTTTGTTTCCATTCTCATTACCATAGCTCTATTTGCCTAGAAGTAATAGTATTTCAACTCTAAACCTAAACACACTGCTAGATTCCTCAAAAAGAGTGTCAGAACTGGGAAGATGGCTCAGTTGGCCAAGTCAACTGAGATAGATAGATAGATAGATAGATAGATAGATAGATAGATAGATAGATAGATAGATAGATAGATAGATAGAATAGAGAGGGTATCTTTTCCTGTTATTTTGATAAAAAAAATATTTGAGTAAAGGAACCTAAAAGAGAAAACTCATAGTTCAAAGTACATTCCATCATGTCAGAAATGTCAAAGCAGCAGGAACCACTCACACTCACAACCAAAAAGCAGAGATAAATGCAAGCTACTCCTCAGTTTGCTATCTTCATTTTGTACAGCCCAGGATCCCCTGCTGGGGAATGGTAACACCCACAGGGGGCAATTCTCTCACCTTAGTGAAATCAAGTTATTTCCCCACAGGGATACTCAGAAGCCTATCTCTTGGGTGGTTCTAGATTTTGTCAGGTTGGTAACACTAACCAGCAAAAATTTTCAGACAAGTCTGGGAACTTGCACAATAAGACAAACAACCAGAGACTAAAAACTGCTACCCTGAGCTACTATACGTTCCCTTACTGAGTCAACTGCTATAAGTACTTGTCGCCAGGCTGGAGTGATCACTCACACAGTGTGCTTTTGCCTCACACCGGTGCAGCAAATATTCACAAGACAAAGCATACCTCCTGAACCGAACACAGCTCAGCTGGTAGAGCTCTTGCTTGTATGAACACGCCCCTAGATTCCATGACCAGCACCTGCATAAAATGAGCACAGAAAGGCATGCCCGTTAATCCCAACACTCAGGAAGTGGAAAAATAAGAAATTCAAGGTCATCGTTTACTACATAGTGAGGGTGAGGCAAGAGTGGCCTACACGAGACTCTGAAAGAAAGAGAAATTAGGGAAGAAAAGAAGAGGGAGACAGAAAGACAAGGGCAGAAAGATAAAAGGAAAAAGAAGAGAGGGAGGGAGAAGAAGGGAGAGGAAGGGACGGAGGAGAGAGGGGGAAGAGATTCTCTTTTCTTTGGCCAGTTTATGAAAAAAGAAAGCATCACTTTGCCATGCAGTTCTCTCCTAGGGGAGAGGACAGGAAGGAGGGCAGAGCCAGGCCTGACAGAACAGCAAAGGATGGGAAGCAGGCTCTGTGCCAGCTCACTGTAGTGAGTCTGCATTCCTCCGCCATTGTCCTCTGCCTTGCCTGAAATAACTCAACCCTTTGGCTAAGTTATTAGAGTGTTCCGAGTTGATCCTGCACAGTGTTTCCCCAGTTAGCTAATTAAACGTAGCACATCTAATTGAATCATAGAGAAGCCCACAGCTGATGTCTCTGCTCCCGGAGGGGAATAGGTGAGGAGGGATGAAATCCAAGTACCTCTCTCTGCTGCCAACTAGAATTCTGTAGATGTTTTTCAAGCTCAGCAAGTTTTTAAACGCACAATATTCAAAGCAATATCATGTAGAGATCAGAGCAATCTCCCCAACAAGGGGAGAGCTGATATCCCATTTATAGAGCAACAGTTCAGTAAATTTTGTTTAGCTGGAATAGGATACGGTTAATTATAGTAATTTATCAAAGTGGCATAAGGTGGTATTCACACACACAAAGAGTATTTTCCCACAGTTGAAAATCCTGCATTTTATATAAGCTGAAACTAGGACTAATTGAATTTTCACTTGGGTAGATAAAATCTTTAACAACTCCTGGGTAACTAAATGCTCTTTGCTCAATGATGTGGATCGAGATGATTTACAACGCCTATCACACAATCATGCTAATTTTGCTTTCATATGATTAATTAAAACAATATGTTCATTCTTCCTAAAGAGAAATTGGGGCAGCTAAAAAGCCAGCTTTTATTACCAACTTCCTTCTCTGGCATAAAAACCATTTTACACATCATCTTCAAAGAAAGTGGTAAAGGACACAGGCCCTGATGGAATTCTGCCAAGCGTCACTTGATTTGTGTGTGTGTGTGCATGTGGTTTATTTTTGAAACAAGTTCTCAATGTATAGGTCAGCTGGCCACGTGATCCTCTTGCCTCTCCTCCCAAGTGCGGGGCTTCTAGGCACCCATCACCACACGTGGTTTCAACTTCACTTGTGGGAAGAGTATAGGGATACGTTGGTGGAGAAAGTAGAGGGTGCCTAGACTTATGACTGGAAAGGGCAATAGAGGCAATCTCATGAAAATTCCATTTCACAGACGGAAGAAGACTGTGATTGGGTGAGACCAGTAAATTACCAGTTTATAAGACCCCATTTTTGATACATTTAACTCTGACTCAACTATAATGACACTTAGTCCAATCTTGGCATCTGTAAATCATTTTTTCATCGCTAAATTGGGGCAATAGTACCCATCTAAAGGGGGTACCAATGCCAAGCAACCAGAGCTTCCAGGGACTAAGCCACTACCTAAAGACTATACATGGACTGACCCTGGACTCTGACCTCATAGGTAGCAATGAATATCCTAGTAAGAGCACCAGTGGAAGGGGAAGCCCTGGGTCCTGCTAAGACTGAATCCCCAGTGAACATGATTGTTGGGGGGAGGGCGGTAATAGGGGGAGGATGGGGAGGGGAACACCCATAAAGAAGGGGAGGGGGAGGGGTTAGGGGGATGTTGGCCCGGAAACCGGGAAAGGGAATAACACTCGAAATGTAAATAAGAAATACTTAAGTTAATAAAAAAAAGTAATAAAAAAATAATAAAGAGGGTACCATAAGAATAATGAAGAGCGCTGGACTGAGAGTGTGTACTCTCAAACAGTAGACCACAGGACTTTACTACAAACACTTAGGCTTTTCTATCTCGCTTTTTCTTGAGTAGAAATGGGAAGATGGTGCGTATACAATCAATCTGGCAGAACAGAGGGCTGAGGAAAATTCTAGTCCCAGAAAACCATAGAATGTCAGCTTCCAGAAGACTGATGGGAACTGTAGGCAAAGTATTGTTTAGGTGGCTCAATTTCCTAAGGACGCACCTCAAGCTAGACCCTAGTATAAATAAGTGCTGGAAACTCAGGGAGGCGAAATGGATTGCTGGTGAGCCAGGTTTGGCAACAAGGCATTCTAGACGTGCAGACACAGAGCTATAAAGCCAGTACGGCGCAGAAGTTAGAATCTCAAAGGTCTGGAGGACTGGGCCCAAGAATTGCATAGAATATGTGAGCCCAGTGAGTTCAGAGGTCATACGGATCTGAGAGGCAACCCAGAGAGCACGGCCCAACCTTCTCCAAATGATTTATAAAGTCATGTTTCTCCAGTGTTGCCCACTTGATAGTTTTAGCTAGACACAAAGATGTCCCTCCCTTAAAATCATTGCTAACGACCTGTACCCAGCTGAGGGGTCAGAGCATAGCAGCCCTGGCAGACGAAAGGAAAAAGAGCGAGTGGGCATTGGGATCTGGGCACTGTGGGATTTGGATGAGGGTGAGGGGTACAAGGCAATGTTGTAACTAATGAGTGAAACAAACAGACCTAAAACTCTAAGGGCCATTATAACTCTAAGACATTAATAGCCTTTATATTTTGGGGGGAGGTATATATTGGTTGAACCCAATATAATTTTCATTTTAAAGTTAGTATTAGCTAAAATAAAGCTGGGATGTCCAACAACAGGAAACAATTAGTGTCAGCTCCCAAGCTGCCAACCTAGTGAGTATGGAAGCAAGCTTACTCTGGCTTAGTGTCCATTGCCGCACCTCTCAGAAAGGTCAGAGACGGAGCTCTGTTAGCACTGACCTAAAGTCAAATGAGATGGCACGGGCAAAGCATTGAGAACTAGGTTTAAGACAAAATAAGCTACTTTCACTTTGTTGTCTTTCGACAGTTCTCTCTCAGCTTGGACCAGGTGTTCAATTATATCACAATCATGGATGTTCCCAGAACAATGGCTAAGCCTGGTCTTTACAATGAGATACATAATGTTTGCACCATCTCTCCAGCTGTAGTCCTCAAATTCTCCTAAATTTCCCAGAACCTCCCCTGCTTCCATGTCTGGTCAACAGGTTCGTTACCATGATCCTTTCTTGAGACTCCTCAACATGGATGCTCCTGATTTCCAGGTGAGGAAGATGAAAGCTAGAGACAGTCAGTTTGGGTTGAGGTTGAAGACCTGTGTATAAGACCACCTGTTCCCATAAGACTCTGCTTCCCACCATTGGTGACAAGGGAAGACAAGTTTCCCAGAGGATGATCCTCAGCTCAGAGATCCCTACTGACCCTGAGGTTTTGGCTCCCATGGGCAGTCACAAAAAGGATCCTCTTTCATTCATGACCTCCAAATCAGACTCACTTTCTCAGGTAAAGACAGAAAAGGAAAAAAAGAAAAAAAAAACTTTCAACCACTTTTATTTTAAAGATGGCAAGATTGAGACAAAGAAAAAAGTGTGAACCATTTGCTAAGCACTTCTGACATGGCACCTCCAGGGACCACATTTAATCTAACTTCATAAAGAGCGTGTGAGATATGCAAGGTCACCTACCTGCTAATTGCTGCATCAAGACTCATTCGGGAATGTCAGCCCTTCCCAGGGCTCTCTCCTCTCGCATTGATCAAGCATGAAATAAAGGTCCTGGGTAATCTGTTTTCCATGGATTAACTGACTTCATATGTCTACCAGCCCTCAGCAGCAATTACAATCACGCCCTCTGTACAGGTGAGGGAAGTCGACAGGAAGCAGACAGGTGACATTTCCTGCCTGAACTGTACAACCACAGAGGCCAAAGGCTGAGATTCTAATCCTGCAGTCTGCCGCTAGCGCCCACAATCCAAACAGCTGTACCTGACAGCCACCTCCAGGCCATGCCTCTCTTTAATCTTCTGTTAGGTCTAGAAGGGCATTGGGCTTTAATGGAGCAATACTCTCCACATAAGTGAAAAATAAAACCAATTAGGAGGTGCCAAGCGCCGGCGTCACAAGCCTTCAAACGGACGGTACAAAGACTTCAAATGGACCTTCAAAAGTTCTCCCTTCTCCCAAGGGTCACTGGCTTTGGCTCCGTGGGCACCATTAGCATAATGACAGCCCTGCCTGCTGCCTCAGCCCAATCTGCCCAGGCCTGAGTGAGACACTCTGACAGCCTCGTCCCTGCTGCATGCTCCAATGGACTGCGCACACACAGCCACCTTCACCCACTGCGAGAAACCCATTCAACAACTGGCATTCCCTTCCCCTTGTAGCCAGCTCTCCAGAAAGGGAAATGGGTCTCTGCAAATTGGCCTGATACTCAAAAAGCAAGAAAACAATGTGAAACGTGAACAAGCATGGCCAAAAAAAAAAAAAAAAAAAAAAAAATGGAGGCTGTTATACTCAGTTTGACAACATTCACACATCCATTGGATATTCTATTATCAGAGTCTCACTTTCCCCAACTCTGTTACCTTTTTCCCATTAATTTATTTATTCACTTAACATCCCAATCTCAGCCCCCTTCTCTCCTCCCGGTCCCTCCCCCTTTTACCTAGTCCCTCCCACCACCACCCTCCCCTTCCCTGACACTGTTAACGATACTCTGTTATGCTTGCAGACAAAAGCCTCGCGAGCCTGTACTCTGAGAAGCTCCACCCGGCAGCTGAGCGAAACAAATGCAGAAACCCACAGCCACACATTAGACAGAACTTAGGGAGTCTTGTGGGAGAGCTGGGGGGAAGAATTGAAGGAACTCAGTTAGTTACTTCTAAGCAAAGATGCCAGAATTCTACTGAATAGCCAACCATTTCTTTTTCACTTCTTTAAAATTTAAAAAGAAATGCTGAGCCTTTAGTACCAGCGCTTGAAAGACAGATCGAGCCCGGTCTCTGAGTTCAAGGCTAACCTGGTCTACAAAGCAAGCTTCAGGATAGCAGGAGTACACGGAGAAACTCTGTCTCCAAGAAAAAATATTTTTTGAAGGAGATTGTTAAGATTTGTATTTTACTTCCACACCCAAAAGAAAAAGGATTGCTCTGTACATCCTTGGGTCAACTTTTGAAGATAATTTTGGACATGAAACAAAAAATAGAAAATACTTCCTGTAAACTTTTATACAAAACCTGTCTGTGAACAAGCAGACGGGAGTCAGAGTGAATCTTATTCCATCCTATAATGTGCTAAGTGTGTGAGCTTTGGTAAGCAACCTGTCTTTGCCATGATATAGTTTCTTCTTCTTCTTCTTCTTCTTCTTCTTCTTCTCCTTCTTCTTCTTCTTCTTCTTCTTCTTCTTCTTCTTCTTCTTCTTTTTCTTTTTTCTTCTTCTTCTTCTTCTTCTTCTTCTTCTTCTTCTTCTCTTCTTCTTCTTCTTCTTCTTCTCTTCTTCTTCTTCTTCTTTCTTCTTCTTCTTCTTCTTCTTCTTCTTCTTCTTCTTCTTCTTCTTCTTCTTCTTCTTCTTCTTCTTCTTCTTCTTCTTCTTCTTCTTCTTCTTCTTCTTCTTCTCTTCTTCTTCTTCTTCTTCTTCTTCTTCTTCTTCTTCTTCTTCTTTTCTTCTTCTTCTTCTTCTTCTTCTTCTTCTTCTTCTTCTTCTTCTTCTTCTTCTTCTTCTTCTTCTCCTTCTTCCTATCCTCCTCCTCCTCTTCCTCCTCCTCCTTCTTCTATAAAGTGGGGATAATACAGTTACTACTACACCAGTGTGGTGGGCTTGCTGAAAAACTAAGTGAAGGTGGTGGTGAAGATTTGCATAATGTAGGTATTATTAGCATGGTATCATCTGTTTTGATTGACAAATATATGTGTCATATTCATTTGATTTACTATGATTGGAAGAACTTGATGCCACTTGAGACAAAGAGAAATGGAATTACCAGCTTCCACATATGGATGTGTATGGGTGATGCTGACTCGGGCTCACATGGATCTGGGAACTCCGGCAGCATTAAAATCTGTCACTGTAAAATAAAATAAAATAAAATAAAATAAAATAAAATCTGTATTCTAGTTTCATTTCAGCTGTGTTCTATGGCTCGTTCTCATTGCCTCAGGCTTCCTGGAGACATCATTCCCAAGGTCACTTCTTATATCTCAAGGGACAAAAGAACCAGAGATCTCCCATCTACACCCTCAACCCAAACTTCCAGAAGGTAGGTGTCATGGCACACCAATAATCCTAGCACTCTGGAGGCAGGAGGATCATCAGCTGGAGGCCAGCCTAGGCTACATAGGAAGAAGGAAAAACACTTCCAAATAAGTTACATACATTTCAATAGTCAAAGAAATGAGAGAAATAGTTCGTGACCTTGTAGAACAGAATGCAATTGAGACTTATCTCCTAAAGGAAGTAGAATCTTTCCAAAACAACAAATGTTCATTATACCTATTCTCCAGACGTGAACCAGTACAACAAAAACCCTCCTAAGAGACACAATGGGGCTGGGGAGATAGCCCCAGCTGCTAAGAGCGCCAGCTGCTCTTCCAGGGGTCCTGAGTTCAATTCCCAGCAACCACATGGTGGCTCACAACCACCATGTAATGGGATCTGATGCCCTGAAGACAGCTACAGTGTACTCATATACATAAAATAAATAAATCTTTTAAAAAATCGTTATCCAAAAAAATTATAATTTCAAAACACATCTAAAGTATACACTTAAGTATATGCCGTGGTTTTGAAAAAATAAAATAGATACTATGCCACTCTATAACATTTGATGCATATACACATTATTCAACAAACATTAGAATAAACCCATCTTACAATAAAAAGCATTGTATTCTTTGTGGTGAGAGATTATTTTCATGCTTCCTTCTTTCTATCCCCCAGAGTGGTTGGCATAGAATTATATCACTGTATTAGTAGGACTAAATTGGACTGCGCTTCATTTTTTAAAGCCCCAAACTTAATGACATAGCACAAATTTCTTTATCTCTTGCACAAAGTCTGCCATGAACATTAATGGAACCTCCAGGGCAACTGTCTTAGACCCAGGCTAGGGGAAGCCCCATCATCCTGCAGGGTAACATCTCTCACCATGCAGAAGAGAGCTCCAGGGCATCTTCTCTTGTAATTTAGTCCTTTGCCCCCAAAGTAAACCATATCACTGGCCCAATTACCATCCCCACCTGCAAAACACTGGGGGTGCCACCTCCTCATATGCCTGGGGTAAATCAGATATGTGTGAACATTTGTCAGTCTCCACTGAAATCAACTAAACTGAAACTATGTCCAAAATAAAGTATAATCTGACTCTTAAATATTAAACAGACCTAATGGGAGAGCCAAGGCACTCTTAATACAGCCTGGCACACCCTCCACTTCCTCCCTCAGCACCACTCCCTAGCTAGCATTAGAAACAACTCTCACTAAAACCTTCATTATAGCCTGCTAGAAATTAATTCCATTTGAAAGTTCAAAGTTTATTTTTTTCCCTCCACTCCATTGAAATGACCTTCAAAAACTCAACTGTATTTAAAACCTTACTAGAGGGCAATTGTTAGTTCTCTACAAAAGTCTTTATTTAAAAAAAAAAAAAAAGGTACTGCATTTTTTTTCTTTCCACCCTGTAATTCTGCTTCTGCAGTCTAACCTGAGGAGGAAGCGGGGCTGTAGGCAGAGGTTTAGCTGTGAAGATGCTCCTCGCAGGCTGTGTGGAACAGAGGAAGCATCACCAACAAGAGCGTGCTGGTAAATAAGTGAAAGCCGAGATTCTCAGTGAAAAAGAATACACGGCCATTCCCAACCGTACTCTGAAGGTGCATTTGTTAATGTGGTACATTAAATGGAGATAAAGGGAGGCTATAAAATGATGCACATGCCACCTATGCTTAGGAAATAGTCTACAAGGAAATATATGAAGGAATTAATAATACTCGCTCTTGTGTGGGTGTTTTTATTTTCTCCTTTTGCTAGGCTTTTTTTTTTAAACTATTATGGGGACTGCTGTTAAAATAAGTAAATGAAGTAATTTAAATTATAAACAAGTGATCTCCTTGGGCCTATCACACGCCTGCCATAACAGCCTTCTATCTTACAAACTAGATGCAGCAATTAGGCTCTACTTGGTCCAAACTGTAGACAGTCACTCCTAAGGACAGGAACAGCAGGAGAATGGTGAGAAATCATACTTCCAGGCCACAGACCTTTCACATGCACAACTGCAAGACAAAGCACATCAGGCCTTGCCACCTCACCTCACAACTAAAGCTCAAAGCTAGTGCAGCTAGGCTCGGACTCCATGAGGACCCAGGACTCTGACAGGTCACTGCTCTGTCCAGGAAGCCTTGCTATGCTCTAACTGCCACTCATCAAGAATGTAGTGTGAAAGGTTCCCTGGAATTGCTAAGTCCTTGGTCAAACCCTTATCTAGGCAGCTGCAGCCTTCTGCACCAATAGCTATCCTGGGCCAACTGTGGAGTGCAAGGCTTCTGTAAATTAGCACAGTTGGGACACGTGGAGCAAAAAAATATCTAACCTCAGGGTTGGAGAGATGGCTCAGAGGTTAAGAGCATTGACTGTTCTTCCAGAGGTACTGAGTTCAATTCCCAGCAACCACATGGTGGCTCACAACCATCTGTAATGGGATCCAATGTCCTCTTCTGGTGTGTCTGAAGACAGCTACAGTGTATTCATATACATAAAATAAATCAAGAAATCTTTTTTTTTTTAAATCTCGCCTTTACTTTTCAGGAAACAAGAAGCTACCGGAAAATCCTAAGCAGGAGAATGCAGTGATCAGAGGTAAGAATGGAGAAAGAGTTACCCTTAAATTAAGAATCAGTAGGCCCAGAATCCTGCTGGCAGCAGGGACATCCAGCTCTGCCTGTATTCCTGGAACCCTGCCAGAACCAGGGCCAATCAGGCCTGCCAACATCTGAAATGACCAAATAGGACTCTACCCTAAGACCCTTGCCTGCCTGATACCCTCAGGCACACCCAACAACTTCAAACTGAACCCTGACCCTACACTCAGGCCCACAACACTGCTTGCATCCCCAGAGGCCTGCTGACACCAGGAACATCCAGGCTATAATCCTCCCCAACCCCGAAGCCCTGCCTACCACGTACCGCTGGGCACACCCAGTGGAGGTCAGCTGCATTCTGTCTCCTGAGCTCCACTCCCCAACCCATACTCTGCTTGCATTTCCTGAGGTCTGCCAGCACCAGGGACTACCAAGTAAAACCCCTCCCCACAAATACCCCACCTGCCAAGTCCCCCTAAAGCACACCCAGTGGTGGTAAACTGAACCTACTCACCTTCACCCCATTTTCTGGCCCACAACTCTGCCTGCATACCCAGTGGCCTGCTGGCACCAGAACATCCAGATGGCTAAAGACCATCATAAGAACACAATCCACAGAGCCAAGGCACTATGGCAGCACCAGAAACCAGCTATCTACCTACAACAAGCCCTGGATGTCCTAACACAGTCAAAGCACAAGAAAATGACCTTAAACCCACTCATATTAAGATGATAGAGGCCTTTAAAGAGAAAATGAATAAGTCCCTTAAATACAGGAAAATACAATCAAACAGGTGAAGGAAGTGAAAAAACTGTGCAAGATCAGAGAGTGGAAATAGAAGCCATAAAGTAAACACAAAACGAGGCAACTCTAGAGATGGAAAGCCTAGGGAAGAGAACAGGAAGTACAGACACAAGCATCACCAACAGAATTCAAAAGATGGTAGAGAAACTCTCTGGTGTAAACAATACAATAGATGAAATCAATACATCAGATTTAACAGGAAATATTAAATCTAAAACGTTCCTGACACAAAACATCCAGGATCTCTGGGACGGACGCTATGAAAAAAAACCAAACCTAAGAGTAATAGGAATAGGTCTAGAGAGACGGCTCAGTGGTTAAGGACACTGACTGATCTTCCAGAGGTCCTGAGTTCAAATCCCAGCAACCACATGGTTGCTCACAACCATCTGCAATGGGATCCGATGCCCTCTTCTGGTGTGTCTGAAGACAGCACAGCAACAGTATACTCACATACATTAAATAAATAAATAAATAAATCTTTAGAATAATAGGAGTAGAAGAAGGAGAAGAATCAAACATCCAGAAATAAACCCACCTACCTATAGACACTTGATTTTTACAAAGGAATCAAAACTATGCAGAGGGAAAAAAGAAAGCATCTTCACAAATGGTGGTCTAACTGGAGGTCTGCCTGTAGAAGAATGCAAATAGAGCCATATGTATCGCCCTGCACAAAACTCATGTCTAAGTGGATCAAAGACCTCAACATAAAACTCGATACTCAAGGTTTGATAGGAACGAAAGAGGGAAATAGCCTTGAATCTGCGGGCACAGGCGACAACTTCCTGAAAAGAGTACCAACAGTTCAGGCACTACGAGAACATGTTTCTAGTCCTACTGCAACTTGTATACCAAGGTGGGTTGATGGGAGGCCTCCCCTTCTCTGAGAAGAAAGGGAAGGGGCACGTGGGGATGAGAGGTAACAGGGAAGGACTAGGAGAAGAGGAGGGAAGGGAAGCTGCAATAAGGATGTAAAAGTAAACTAATTCATTTTAAAAAATAATCAGTAGAGATGAACAGGACCTGACTACGCAAAAAAAAATAATCGATAAGAAGGTTGTCATTGTCATCTAGAAAAATAATGTTCACATAGGGCAGAAGCACCTGAATGATGGATAATATCAGCATTATTATGTATAATGGCAGCACGTTGCTAAAAAATGCTTCCTTAAGTGATACCATGCTTGTGCGAACATTATTTTGTGTGCTTATATAAACATCTCTATGGTGTCCCTGGATGCTATGACCTTAGGCACTCCCATCACATATGTGGTCCAGCGTTAAACAACACACCATTATGTAGCACACAATGGTATCAGCAGTGGTTGCCATTTGTTGTGCAGGATGCTATGTTGGTGATTTGCATAATGATCCCATTCGATCTTCAAATTAAACCCACAGTGCAGGCATTATATGTATCCTTATTTGAAGGCCTAGGAAATAGGTCACTTATCCAAGCCCACACCTCTGATATACAGCAGTGATTCCAATTTGGAACCATATAATCCCAAAGCTCTTCCTCTGTACTCTCATGCTAAAAGTGGGTGAAAGAAGGAAGTTGCTGGCTGGATGATAATGATGAACACATTAAGAGTCACATTATAAAACTGTGGGGTGTCATGGACTATTCGTATAGGTAAAGTCAGTAGACTTGGAAAAGGGTGGGGACTGAAAGTGAGTCTTTAGAACCCATCATTGAAAAAGTTGATGCCCTGAGAATGAGCCAGCTCATGTAGAGAGCATAGACAGCAGATAGTCTTGCATGGAATTCTGGGTAACCTCAAATGCTAAAAAAAAGGGGGGGATGGAGAGAGAGAGGGAGAGGGAGAGAAGCATCTTCAAAAAAAAATGTGTAATCCAGGCAAGAGAAAATTTATAAATAAATGTGGCCAAGAAAACAAAGAGTGGCAAAAGTTTCAAAAGCAGAGGGTGGATTCAATATCACCAAATGCTGCAAATTTGACATTAACAGAGTATTTAGCATTTTCACTTAATTGCTACATGCCATGTACTATGCTAAGCACTTTTAGGAAATTAGCTCATTGGATCCTCATATCAATCTCATGAGGTGGGCACAATTACCATCCCTCTTTCCCAGTAGAAGTCCACCCATCCAAGTGTCATGGCTTATGAAAGGTGGAGTCAAACAGCATTCTCCTAATTGATATTCACAACCCCCCACTACGTATTGACTCCCAGAGTGATAACTAGAGCTTTAAAAGATATATTTTTAATTTAATGTGTTTGGTGTTCTGTCTGCTGTATATTTGTGGACCATATGTGGACCTGGTGCCTGTAGAAGCCAGAGGAGGGGATTGTTTCCCTTGGAATAAGTTATAGACCGTTGTGACCTGCCACGTTAGTGCTAGAAACTGAACCTGAGTCCTATCGAAGAATACTGAGTACTTGTTTTCAACCACTAACCCATAATCCAGCCCCTCTGTTTAGCACTTTTCAAGCATTCATTAAAGACCAGGCACCATTCTAAATAGTAACTCATGACAACTGCACTAAGCAGGTACTATTTTTATTCCTATTGGGCAGATGAGTAACTGGGTCATGGATCAATTGCTTGGCATCAGATGGCTAAATAGGACCATGAGGCAGAGTAGACTCATCCATGAAGAAACTAAGGAACTGTCAATCAGTGAATGGGTGAAGGAGATCTATTCAAAACCTACTTCATTCAGGATTCATAATCAAAGTGAAAAGCCAAAATGTAAAGTTAGAAGTCAATGAATGTCTCCTGAAAGGCTCTTGCCAGAGCCTTACTGATACAGATGAGGATGCTTGCAGCTAACATCGGACTGAGTACAGGGACCCCAATGAAGGAGTTAGAGAAAGAACTGGAGGAACTGAGGGGGTTTGCAATCCCATAGGAAGAACAACAATATCAACCAACCAGACCCCCCCCAAAGCTCCCAGGGGCTAAACCACCAACCAAAGAGTACACATGAATGGACCCATGACTCCACTGCATATGTAGCAGAGGATGGCATTGTCTGGCATCAATAGGAGAAGCCCTTGGTCCTGGGAAGGCTCGATTCTCCAGTATAGGGGACTGCCAGGGTAGTGAGATGGGAGTGGGTGAGAGGGAGAAGTAACCTCATAGAAGTAAGGGGAGAGGGGATGGGAGAGGGGGGAACCAGAAAAGTGGATAACATTTGAAATGTAAATACATTAAATATCCAATAATACATATATATACATATATATGTATATATATACATATATATATATATGAAGTCAATGGAAATTCAAGAATTATAAAACACCATTGCTAGAAAAGACTTGATATGGTTACTAATGCCACTCACCAAATGCCAGCTACATGGTAGAATTTTATTTTCTGACTCCCATTGTTTGTATAATGCTGTGAAACTAGTTCTTTCTGATGACTCATAAGAGAATAAGACATATGTCGCTTCTAGGCCAGTTGGTTGCCAGTGGGATATCCTGCATTCTCTCATCAGAGAAATCTTCAGCAGTGAAAATGGCATCTACTCCACTGACCTGGGTCAAGAACAAGAGGGCATGGACTGAGTCCTTGCTGGCCCTCAGTAAACATGTGACATGAATGACCACAGACCTCACTATGGGAGCCGTGCCTGCTGATGTAAAGCTTTGAAAATGCCTAGGTGAGCCTGGCAGTGGTGGTGAGCAGCTTTAATCCCAGCACAGGGGGATTGCTGAGTTCTGGTCTATAGCCTGGTGCCTGATCTACAGGGTGAGTACCAAGACAGCCCAGACTACACAGAGAAACCTTCTCTCAAAAAAAAAACTAAATTAAAAATGAAGAAGAGAGACAGAGACAGTGAAAAGATAGATGGGGAGGGAGAGAATAAAAGAAGAGGAGAGGAGAAGAGAGGAGAAGGGGGGGAGGATACCTGGATGGCAACTTTATAAACACAAGAGGAAAGAGACCTGCTCAACCTCACAGAGGATACATAGAGAGCAAGATGCCAAGTCTCTGTCATTCTATTCAGCTTTCTTACCCTACACTCCACTAAGCACTGCACACATCTTCCAACTCACTGTTCCTTCTGGGGAGCGGATGGGACAATGTGTGTATGTGCAGAGGTGTGGGGAGTATGAGCCCACATGTGCCTATGTGTAGACCAGCAGAGAACATCAGTGTTCTGATCAATCACTTCCCACCTCATTCCTTGGTGACAAGGTCTCTCACTGAACCTTGAGCTTGCCCTTTTGGCTAAACTAGCTGGCCAGAGCTCAGAGGATCCCCAGTCTCTGTCCCCTGAGCATTCCTGGCTTTTACATAGATTCTGGAGAAACAAATTCAAGTCCTAAGGCTTACACAGTGCACAGCAAGCATTCTCAATCACTGAGTCAACTCCCAACTGCTTGTTGTCCCTCTGCTAATCTGCATCACATCCTGTTTCTAGAAATTAATGCTAATTCTTGCCTGGCTTATACAGTCTATTGCAATACAATCAGAATGCAGTCATCTCAGGATGTACAGCAAGAGGTGCAGGAGGAAAACCTTGCTCTATTATTTATAGAATTGGGGCTAATTGAATTAAGTTCTGACAGAAAGCATTCAATTTCTCTGACAGTTGCCACCCTCTTCTCCTGCACCCTAGAGCTCCTGGTAGTAACTGATTCCACTCCATCTTCCCCCCTTGATATATTAGGGCTATAAAAGAAAGAGAGAGCAAGTCACCTTCAAAGAGGTCTTTTGTCGTTGCAATAACTAGAAGTAATTTATGGTCCCCCAGAATCGTGGGTTTTCTCGCTCTGACTCGGCAAGCAGATGAAGTCACAATCCAGATGCCGGCAGTCGATCAGAAGGTCGAAGTGACTCCTAAAGAGATCAGTCTTCTAGAACCTACAATGAGGAAGAAACAGTGCTCACACTCAAGGAGGCAGTCAGCAAAGACTTTATGCTGAAATTATCACTTGCATGTTTGGGGGTTCAATTCTTCTTTAAGGTTTCCTGGAATATTTTTTTATACCGATGCTAAAGCTATTCAAGTCTCCCCCATTTTGTAAGGATCAGTTTAATAAGGTTTAGTAAGGTTTAGTCAGTTTAATCAGTTTAGTAAGGATTTTTTTGTTTTTTGGGTTTTTTTTAGGATTAGCCAAGTCTGAGTAAGTATTCCAAGTACTCCAAGTATTGGAGTATTATATACTCCAATATTAATTAATTCTCTTGATTCTTGTTCTCCATTAGTATATAATCTTTGTTCTCACGTCCAGACTCTATCGATAAGATTTTCATGAAAACGGGTTTCACCTCATGAGCCAATCCCCAACAAATTGTGATTTCTCAAACTTTCAAAGCTAGATTTTTATAGAAGGGATTTTTTTTTAATGATTTGTTTTGTTCCCCTGGTTTTCTCATTATGTGTACTTATTTATTTTGAGAGTGTGTGGGAGCCTGCTCATGCCTTGGTATGTATGTGGAGGTCCCAGGAGTCAAACCTCTCCTTCCAGCATGTGTTTTCTGGAGATTGAACTCTAGTATCCAATTTGGTAACAAGTGCTTTTGTTCTCTGAGTCATCTCATTAGCCCTCCACTGTTGCTGAATCTTTAAGAGTTAGTACTCTAGTAACTCCTCCTAGCCACAGCAAGGCTAATGGTTTTCAAGTGTTTGAGTCTTCACATTGATGCTGATGAATTTCGAAGGTTTTGAAGAGTTCCCATGATGAAATATTTACACTGTAAAGATTACCAATTTTTTATTTAGACCTGCCTAATAATGTTAGAACCAGAAAAGAAAGTCCCCTGTATTAGGTACTTT
This sequence comes from Rattus rattus, assembly GCF_011064425.1. Taxonomy (NCBI): domain Eukaryota; kingdom Metazoa; phylum Chordata; class Mammalia; order Rodentia; family Muridae; genus Rattus; species Rattus rattus. The sequence continues at coordinate 31,294,801 of NC_046162.1, forward strand.
TCTCATTTCTGTAGCATTTCTCATTTCTGGCAAGGCATTATATACACTTATATAAGGCATACTTATATACTTATATATAAGGCATGCTTATACCTCAGCAGAGCAAAACACAGAGAGAGACTAGTCCCAAAGCAGGAGTTTATTAGAACCCTTGAGGTCCTTGGCTACAACCCCAGCAACCTTCCTCCAGCTAAGCAACACCTCCTAAAGGCTCTGCAACCTCTCAAAACAGGACCACCAGCGAGAACTAATTATTCAGACACATAAGCCTATTGGGATCGTTTTAATTCAAATCATAAAAGTCTAGCACTGACCCCCATAAACTCATGGCCATCTCATAATCCAAGTAGCATTCAGTTCAACTTCAAATTTCCCTCACAGTCCTACAGTTTGAACATGTTTTTTAAAAAGCTAAGTCTAAAAGACTCTCTGAAACTCAAAAGGAAACTCTTAACTCTAAGGTCCTATAAAATCAAGACACAAGATACACAGGGGATTTACAATAGCAGAGAGTACACAATCCCAGCCTAGAAAGGAAAAACAGGAAGAGAGCTAGGAAAGGTGAGAACAAAGTAAAACCAATACCCAAGAGGCTAAACACCAAACTCTGTAGCTCAATGACCAGTTTCTAAGGCTCACTGTGACCTCATCTAGACTCCAAGGCACGCCTGCCTCCAGCACATGTCACCTATCAGGAACCAACCCTTCATGGTGCTCGCAGCTTTCTTTTTTCTTTGTAGCTGTTCCATGGTCCCAGCATCTTTGGCATCTACATTGCAGCCTAGGCTTCACCTTCAAAGCTTCTTATACCACCTTGTCCAGAATGCTGCACAGGGAATCTGAGCCTGCTACACGCTATCGTGACATCCGCACTCTTTGGGGGTCTTATTTTATTAATTGGAAAATTTTTTCTTACAATTATTCTAAGGCTTCTCCTCCCCCATCTGTCCTCCCACTTCCCACCCATCCAATTCCACACCCTTTCTTTCTCTTTTATTAGGATGCAAACAGATGGACTGGAGAGATGGCTTAGTGGTTAAGAGCACTGACTGCTCTAACAAAGGTCCTGAGTTCAAATCCCAGCAACCACATGGTGGCTCACAACCATCTGCAACGGGGATCTGGTGCCCTCTTCTGGCATGTCTGAAGATTGGCAACAGTATACTCATAAATAAATAGATAGATAGATAGATAGATAGATAGATAGATAGATAGATAGAATGCAAACAGACATCTAAAGAAATAATAATAATAATAATAATAATAAATACATACATACTAAGATAAAAGAAACCAAATATTCCAGAATAGGACACAACAAACAAATGGAGGCGAGGGGGAAAGCCAAAGAAAAGGCACAAGAAACAAAATATGTAGGTACACTTCTACACATAGGAATCCCATTAAAACAAAATTGGAAACTATAATATATAAGCAAAAGATCTATAAGGGAAAAAAAGCAGACAAGCATTGTAAGACAAAAAAACAAACAAAAAACTCCAAAATGTTGAGTTCATTCTTTGTTGGCCATCTACTAGTGGGGATGGGACCTGTGTACCCAGTAAGACACCGTTGGAGAAAACTATTTTTTTCTTTGTGAATGGCTATCAGTTGGAGATTGCTTCTATGTTAGCAATGGAGGCTTGCATCTACTTCCCCTCTCAGCACTGGGATTAGACCTATGCAGGCCCTGTGCATGTTGCCACAGTCTCTGTGCACTCACATGTGCATCATACATTCATATGTCGTATGGAGAGGGCCTTGTTTCTATGGTGTCTCCATCCCCACTGGCTCTTACAATCTTTATATCTCTTAGGGGAGATATTCCACTAGGACTGCCGTTCTTCTGCTTTGATACTCCAAGGTCATCTCAGAGTTTAAGACGTAGCCTGTCTCCCTTTCACCACCACTGAAACAGGCTCTGTGTGACCGAGGCTTTAAGACGTGTGCCTCTGAGGAATGCTCCAGATACAAACTAGAATACTAACATTTCCCAAAGCGCACAAGTGCTTTTACACACACACACACACACACACACACACACACACAGAGAGAGAGAGAGAGAGGAGGGAGGGAAGGAGGGGAGGGGAGGGGATGAGGGAGGAGGAGAGAGAGAGAGAGAGAGAGAGAGAGAGAGAGAGAGAGGAGAGGATATTAAGAACACTACCATGCATGTCTAAAGACATTCATTTCAATGAACTTATCTTAAAAATCTTGCTCAAATTTCATGGGGCTGGAGAAATGGTTCACTGGTCAAGGACACTGACTGCTCTTCCAGAGGTCCTGAGTTCAATTCCCAGTAACCACATAATGGCTGACAACCATCTGTAATGGGATCTGATCCCCTGTTTTAGTGGGTCAGAAGAGATCAACACTACTCACATACATAAAATAAACAAATCTTTTTTTAAAATCTTGCTCAAATTTCATATATAGAATTTCATTTCATGACACACAATGAGTATTCACATGAGCTGAGCAGAGGACATCAGTTCTATAACAGGAAAGCTGAAGGAAAAAGAGGCAGGAAGTGAAGAGTAGACTTGTCATTTCTATGCTACTTTCCTTGTAATGTAGACACAGGGAAGCACGATGGGTTAGCATCAGGTTGCTTTAAGGTTGGTTGGTTGGTTGGTTGGTTGGTTGGTTGGTTGGTTGGTTGGTTGGTTGGTTGGTTGGTTGGTTGGATGTTTGGTTGGTTGGTTGGTTGGTTGGATGGTTGGTTGGTTGGTTGGTTGGTTGATTGATTGGTTGGTTGGTTGGTTGATTGGATGGTTGGTTTTATTGGTTTTGTTGTTTTGGGTATTTTAAGGATAAAAACAAAATGCAAGGAGCTTCATTCTCATGCTGATTGAAACTGGGCTATGTGCTCAGAAAGTTCAAATAAACAGCTCAGTTGGGATCGGTGTTGTACAACTTTAGCAAATGACAGCATTTAGGTTCAGTTCTTTGTGCCTAGTACAGGAGCTGAATCCAAAGCAATCCATGTATCTAATAAGAAATAAATACAGGAATTTGTTGAACATAAGTTTAGGAAATATGAGCGTGTTTCCCTATTGTAAGGCTTCTCAGAGCTTTTATGACATAGAAAAATTACGAACTTATTGTAAAGGGCACTAGAAGAGAAATAATTCCACCTCATTGGCTCCAAACGATCTTCAACAAAAAGCATTTGTGATCTTCAGAACATTTTTAAATGCCTGTCACTTGTTTACATTGGTCTAGATTTATTAGTGTATAAAATAACAGTTCTCACTACAACCTTTTTTGCACTAAGGCTTAAAGACAGGGCCTCATGAATACTAGGCAAGCTCTCCCATTGGTGAGCCACAGACATCTCCACATTCTATTTTGAGACAGGATCTGGCTCAGTTGCCCTAGCTCACCTTGAATTTTCTCTTTAGCCCAAGTAGGCCTTGAAGCTTATCTTCCTGAATAGCTGGGGTTATAGGCTTAGTCACCAGGCCTGGCTTTGCTAAGGTATATGTATACATATGTATATGCATGTATACATTATGTATGTTATGATTACGTTATGTATATGTAACATGCATGTGCTCACTCTTCCCCCTTACTGCTGTTCCTCTTCCTCCCCATAAACAGCCCACCTTCTACTAAGATATCATTTTTATTTAATGTTTCGTTGTTTTTCAGCAATGAGAAAAAATGCATCATTTAACTTTCAGAGCCTTGTTTCTTTCTTTTAGCATGATGATCTCCAGAGCTCTCCATTTTCCTATAAATGGCATAAGTTTAGTCTTCATTATAGTTGAATAAAACTCCATTGTGTATATATACTGAACTTATTTCCATCTCTTGATAGTGCCCTTCATCTTAATCTCAAGTTCCCAGCAGGGTTCAAATTCTGGTTCTAACAAAATTGGTCCTGTGGCCGCACATGAGTCCTTGAATCCCAGCCACGTTCTCTTATGTGATTCTAATAAGGCCTCTCCTCGGAATGTCATGAGGATTGAATGAGACAAATCAATGGTCCTAGTTCATAGCAAACATGCAATAAAGGTTGGCTGATGCTGTTGCCAGTGAGGAAGAAAATCAGAGAAAAAGTATAAAGTCAAAATAAAATGTGATCAGTTGGCCTCCCTAGAAAGCACGTTCTGAGAAGAAATGTAACATGCAGGAGGGTTATAAAGGAATTTCCATGTGGCCAACACAAAGTGGGAGCAAGGGAGTAAAAGAGAAAGAGTTTTATCAGAAATCCCACAGAATCAACCAACCTATAGGTGTTCACAGAGACTGCACTGCCAATCATGGATCCTGAATGGGACCGACCTAAGCCCCATATATTACAGTTGTGTAGCTTGATCTTCTTGTAGGATTCCTAACAGTGGTAGCAGGAGCTGTCTCTGACTCTCTAGCCTGCCTTTAGGACCCTTTCCCCCTACTGGGTTGCCTTGCCTAGCCCTAATGGAAGAAGAGGTGCTCAGACTTACTGCAACTTGTTATGCCATGGCCGGTTGATACTCATCAGGCTGCCCTTCTCTGAAGAAATGGAGGCACAGTGGATTGGGGTCAGGGGAGCTGGGAGGAGATGAGGGAGGGGAAACTATAGTCAGAATGTAAATAAAATTGAAATTCAAAATTCGAAGAGAGAGAGTCTCTGTGGTGTAGCTAGCTCAATGATAGCCAACATCTAAAACTACCTGGAACTAAAATGCTCTTTCAGAACACCACCATCCCTCCACCACTACCACCACCACCACCACCACCACCCTCCTACATTCCATCCCCCACCCACACTCCCCACCTCACACCCCACCCCAACCCCTGAGCACACCCCCCCCAAGTTGGGTGAGGAATCTAGGTCCTTACAATTTGTGGGGATCAGGAAAAGCTAGTCTTGGGAAGGAAAAGCAACTCTCTGTTCTTCAAGGAGCCGCCAACACTTTCAGAACATGACCCTCATTCAAGGCAAGCTGAGTAGCATACACAATGACCTCCAGACAACATCTACCATGGGAATAAATACGTAAATAAACAGGCAAAGAGCAAAGCATTCCTGTGACCCTCTGGGAGGAAGGAGGGGAATCTGCAGACATCAACTGAACCTAGTCATTTATCCATTCGTCACTTTTTAATGCCTGCCATATGTCAAGCCCTGAGGTATGGCGCTTATGAAGCAGGTCCTGCGTCTATAGCAATTACAATAATAATGCTTCTTCTTTACTGTTTCTAAAGGAAGGAAGTAAAGATAGGGAAACAGAGAAGAGATATCAAATCACTTGAAGCCAGGATATATTCTCAGGTGATCTGTCACTTGTCAACCCAGTATGAAAAGGTGTTAATTTGAATGAAGAAAGGGGCAGAACAATTTCTTCCCCTAGCAATACATCAAGCTGTTCTCCTGGTGACCTAGCAGGCTTGGCAAACTGTGTACACTGTACAAAATTGAATTCCCAGGTTTGGGGAAGCCTAGGCAGGCTCATGGTACATGAGGATTTATTGCTTAACTCACTTAAAAATGCCTCCCACTAAATTTGTTGTGCCCTTCTCCCCCTGCCTACGGCCCCGAGTTAAGTACTGCCAGGGTAGAGCAAAGGTTAACGACACACCAAATAAACCAAAAGCAACCCCAAGAAGACAGGCTCTGGCTTCACAGCGACAGCAGAGCTTCTTCCTGTCCCTCAATTGCTTGGCTGTGACCCTCTCTCCACATTAGTGCCTTCAGCCCTTAGATCCCACCCCACCCACCCTGCAACTCTTCCTTCTTCTCCATCTTATCACATAGCACTTTGTCGTATGTCCCCGTCAAGTGCTGGTCTTTAGTTAATGCTCACTTTGCCATTGAGCTCATCACTATATGTTGGTGAGACTCAATCACCGTGAAAGCCTAGATTCAAACTGGAGAGACGGCTCAGCAGTTACAAGCACTGATTGCTCTTCCAGAGGACCCAGGTTCAATCCCCAGCAACCACATGGCAGCTCACAACTATCTGTAACTCCAAGATCTGACACCCTCACACAGACATGCATGCAGGCAAAACACAATGAGCATAAAAAGAACGAGAAACAGAAAGCCTAGACTATATTTCCTCACTGTATGCCCCTTTAATGTTGGATTCTTTTGAGCTGGTTATTTTGAAAGGAGAAGCAGGCACAGGAGAATCTCTGAAAACAGAGTGAAGGGCTAGCCTTTTGTAACAGCTAGGAAATTACGGCATTTAAACCTGATGCATAAGACAATTCTGCAGCCTGCTCATATTTCTCTCCTTGAGACTTCCCTGAATAGTGGTACATGTTTATGTATAGCTTGACTTTTTTCCTAGCTCCAGTCACCTGTGGCCAAACACAGTACAAAAACTGTTCCACAGAAAGTTTCAGAAATAATTCCAAAGTTTTAAGTTATTCCTTTTTCAGAGAAGTCTGAGGAAATCTTCTCCTTCCTTCTCCATCCCATGCACTACATGAATAATATCTCTGCCCAGTATATCCCGGCTCTCCATGATGCCCACCTGTTGGGTGACTTTACCAAAAGTGACTTCCTATTCAGCCCCAGATAAAGAGGGTCACAACAGACAAAAATCAAGGGGTCCACCCAACTCTAGCTCAATTAATCAATGAATTTATTGTGGATTACTTACAAGGGCATGGGTGAGTGGTGACTTATGGGATCAAAACAACCCATGACAGCTATACGACCCAAGAGTGTAGCAATTATGAACCACCTATATGTCCCTGAGCAGGAGCAGGGCCTTAGGAACCTCACTCTCTTCCTTAGCTCTCCCACCTCCTGCTGTGAGAGAATATTAATAGGCTCAATCTTGGCAGGGTCATATGGGGTGATCACATGTCGCTGCCATGTCAGTTTTCAGATGATTGTTACGGTACTATAGTGCTTACATAGAAGTAACTCTTGTTTTACTTAATCTGGGAGACACCTTAGTGTTTCCTATAAACAAAAATGTTTATAGATGTTCTCGACTGAACTAGGCATGGCAGCTCAGACTTGTAATCTCAGCACTTCCGAGGTGGAGGCATGTGTTATATGAGACCCTCACAGACAGACAGATTCTCAGGTCTACCTGAGACTGACCTGAATTCAATCCCCAAGACCTACATAGTGGAAAGGAAGAACTGTCTCCTACCTGCTATTTTCAAACCTCCAAGAATGTCCCATGACATGTGCACATGCACACACACACACACACACACACACACACACACACACACACACACACACTAATTTCTCCTTAACTCTCAACTAAATAAAATCATTTCCTGGTGTTAAAACCTATGATAAGAAAAGGCTTCTGTCTATAAAACTGAGGACAAAGTGGGAGACCTGCTCTTTTCTAAAGGAAAATGGGAGAGGAGTAGATCTGGGGGAGACGGAAGACAGAGGGAACTGGGAAGAGCAGAAGGGAAGGACTGTAGTCAAGATGTATTGCATAAAAGAAAAAGGGGGAAAAAAGAAAAAAGGTCCTGCCCCTAGAGATATTGTAGATGTGGCTGCTCTGCCACAGGTGGCAGAGAAGAGAGAGGTTATGTCTATGATCAGCTTTCTGGCATGTAACATCTGAATGATTAGTAGTCTAACATTCCCTGAAAGAAGCAAACCTGAGATGACCACCAGTCAGTGCTACACAGACCCAGGTAAACTCTCAGGGAGCAAGATGACCCCCACATTGGGCCACACAGGTGGCCAGGGTGAGGAACAAACCCAAAACAACCACACTTCCAGCACCATGGGGCCTGGACAGGAAGCTAGACTGAAGCTAGATGACACCATATAGCACCACACAGGTCGGGGGGTAAGGGCAAACCATGCCCAAGATGGCCCCTGCCTGGTGCCATAATGTACAGGTGGAACATGGCACTCCTGAGACAACCCCAGATAGTCACAGACCCTGAGTGCCACTAAGAAAATCAAGTAAGTGATGGAGAAATGAAAGAGTAAGAAACAGAAGGATGTAGGTGCAATGAAGAAAGGCAGAACCAGAGACTTGGGAGTAGTGAGGAACAGCCTGATGTGAGTAGCCAATGATGTCACTTGAGACCATGGTGGGGTCCTAGCCTGTGATGCCACTGGGGGCCATGACTGGGTCCATGGCTGTGATGATTTGCATATGCTCAGTCCAGGGAATGGCACTATTAGAAGGTATGGCCTTTTGTAGGAAGTGTGTCACTGTGAGTGAGAGCTTTAAGACCCTCAACCTAGCTGCCTGGAAGTCAGTATTCTGTTAGCAGCCTCCAGATGAAGATGTAGAACCCTCAGCTCCTCCTGCACAATGCCTGCCTGGATGCTGCCATGTTCCTGCCTTGATGATATTGGACTGAACCTCTAAACCTGTAAGCCAGCCCCAGTTAATTTTTGTCCTTATAAGAGTTGCCTTGGTCATGGTGTCTGTTTGCATCAGTAAAACCTCAACTAAGACAATGGCCTTGCAGCAGCATGGGTCAATTACCACCAAAGGCCAGGCAGATGTCCCTAGAAACATGTTGATGCCTGAGGACTGTGCATAACTGGCCCCACCCCTCACCTAGGCATTGTGAGAGAGCTGGCCCTGGGGGTTGAACAGAGTTGACACCTCCTCTAGCCAGCTGCAGTACTAAAGAGAGCGGCCCTACACATTGTCTAGAACATACAGTAGAGCTGGCCCTGGTTGTAGGAGTTGTGGCTATGCTGACCCTGAGGGTATGAGCATGGGAGAGCTGGCCCTGCCATCATTTGTCATACAGTGGCTTGAGTGAGGGAGAGATATGGTCCTACCTCTTCCCCATTGCCACCTAAGGCAGGCAAGAGACCTGGCCCTGGGATCATGATACAGGAGAGCTGGCTCTGCCCCTCACCAGCTGCAGCACTCAGAAGAATGGGCCCTGCACCTTGTCTGGGTAGCGTAGTAGAGCTGCTAGTCCTGAATGTAGGTGTTATAGGTGAGCCAGCCCAAGGGCATGAATGCTGTGTGGTGGCATCAGCAAAGGATGCCCTCACCAACTTCAGTGAGTGAAAGAGCTGGCCCCACCAGGGTCATGAGAGCAGAAGAACTGTCTCTGTCCCTTACCCGATGCAGCACTTGGAGAGCAGGCCCTGCACCTCACCTGGGTAGCACAGCAAAGCTGGCCCTGGATTGCAGATGACCCAGCCCAGAGGAGGTGAGCATAGGAGAGCTGACCCTGACTCTTGTCTATTGTGAGGTGGTGCAAACAAGGAAAAGATGTCTGCCTTGCCTCCCTGGTTCTTTACCACCTATAGCAGGCAAAAGAGCTGGCCCTGGGGTCATGAGAGTGGGAGAACTGGCCCTATCCCTCACCTGCTGCAGCACTTAGGAGAGAGGGCCCTGCACTTTACCTGGGCAGCACAGCTGAGCTGGTCATGATGGCACGGGCACAGATGAGCCAGCCCCAAAGGCCTGAGAGCAGAAGAGCTGGCTCCGCCTCTTGCTGGCAGCGGCAAAGGACGGGCCAGCCAGGGCAGGGTGGGAGAGCTCACCTTGATGGTGTGGGTGAGGGGGACTAGTGGGCTGACCAGTTCAGATACCTCTCAGGCCCAGATCAAGGGCTTAAAATTGGCCCACCTCAACATCTTCCCCACCAACAAACTGCTGGAGTGCATGAAGGGGCCAGTCCTATGGATACAAACTTCAGGATCTCCATGACACAGGGCAACCAAAAGATATCCAAGAGGAGTCCCAGTGAGGTTGCAGTGTAGCAGAAGCCCGAAGCCTCATACCAGAGCAACAACTCATTGAAATGAATATTTGCAAGCAGAAACATGTTGACCAAACGGTATACTGTAGGACACAGTGACACACCAGAGCTTCCACGAGTTTTTTTTCCCTCTGTGGGAGAGGCTACGAGGGTGGAGGGTGGGTATGAGGGGGAGTTAGAGATAAGAGGGATTGAGGTACATAATGTGAAATTTGCAAAGAACCAATAGAAAGGTTTTTTTAAGATTGAGGAGAAAGAACTAAAAGTCAGTGCTAGTTTTGCTGCTGTACCTTGACCTCCAACATTATAGCCTGCTAAGTAATTGCTTACTTGAGGTAGAAAAGACATCAGATTTCTAGATAGAAAGTATAAGTAGGAAACCCACTCTTACTGATGGAACATATAGTGTGCAAAAGCACTGGTGCCGTGGGAAGGCTTCAGCATGTCTGCTGTAACAAGTAACACCAAAGGCTACTTAGTCAACTTTTTATAATACATTATTAATATTGTTCTCTTTAGTAATCCCTAATAATATACTACTCTGTGGTTAAATCACAGGTTCTCAACCTTCCTTATATTGCAACCCCTTAATGCCTTTCCTCATGTTGTGGTGACCGCCAAGCCATAAAATTGCTTGTCGCTACTTCGTAATTGTAATTTTGTTACTGTTATGAACCGTAATGCAAATATCTGATATGCAGATGGCCTTAGGTGAGCCCTGTAAAAGGGTCATTAAACCCCCAAGGCGGTTAGGACCAACAGATTGAGAACCACTACGTTAAACTTTATCATAGTATGTTTGTTTGAGAAACGTGATATTTGTGGAGATTTGAATGTGAATGACCCTCATAGGGTCATGTATTTGAAGGCTTGGTCACCTAGGACTTGGTCAAGAGGATTACAAGAATTAGGAAGTGTGGTCTTGTTAGAAGTTTGTCACTAAGAGTGGCCTTTGAGGTTTCAAAATCTCATGCCAGGCCCAATCTCTCTCTCTCTCTCTCTCTCTCTCTCTCTCTCTCTCTCTCTCTCTCTCTCTCCTCCTCCCCTCCCTCCCCCCTCCTCCCTTCTTCTTCTTCTTCTTCTTTTCTTCTTCTTCTTCTTCTTCTTTTTCTTCTTCTTCTTCTTCTTCTTCTTCTTCTTCTTCTTCTTCTTCTTCTTCTTCTTCTTCTCTCTCTCTCTCTCTCTCTCTCTCTCTCTCTCTCTCTCTCTCTCTCTGTATCAGAATACAGATCTCAGCTACTTCTCCAGCACCATGTCTGCCTGCATGCTGCCATGTTCCCTGTCATGATGTAATAGACTAAACCTCTGAAACTGTAAAATGCTTTCTCTTACAAGAGTTACCATGGTCATTTTGTCTTTTCACAATGATAAAACAGTAACTAAGATAATATTGTGTATAGAGTTTATGGTTTCAAGCATCTATTTGAATTCTGGCAGCATATCTCCTAAGATTAATATTGGTTTGTTTATTGTTTACTGTTGCCCTTAGTCCCTAACTGTATACCTACTCTTTGGGTTATACCACTGATTCTCAACAATCTGAACAGTCTTACAGTCTGGCAGGACACGTTGGTCATTAAACATGAATCTCCCACGTATAGAGAAGATATGCATGTCACTAAACTTCGGCTGCTCCCTTGTTGGTTTCTTTTGTTACAGAGAATCCCAACTATGAACTAGAGAGGAGAGTGAAAAGTAGCATGTGGAGCCAGTAAAAATCCCTTGCAGCTAATATTTTGCAAGCAACCTGTTCTGCTTCACAGAAGCAGGCCAAGAAGCAGGAGTCAAAGAAATGATCATCCCACTCCAAGATAAAGAGTTCAAGATGCAAGGAGGTACAGCAACCTGCCATGCCACCAAACAAACAAAGCAAGGCCATAAATGAGAATGAGTCATGCCTCATTGCCTTCAGTCATGAGAATGGGACATTAGCAGTAGACCTGACATTTGGTAGAACCATCAAGTGAAGTTACAGAGTTGGGGAACACGGTAAAAACAGCCCCCCAAAGGGGGCTCAGACTCATACCTCTGTGTAAGTACATTATCCAATTTCAGCATACCTACAAAGTGAAAGGTATCTTTTTCCCTCTTGGTATTCTCATGGTGTTAAAGCAATGGATTAAATTTTTAGAATTAAAACTTTTTAAAAACTATTGCTTTTAGCCTTACTTTCCAAGTGAATTTGAGAAATTATGGCCTTCTAAACCTCATCAGTTAACACTCCCATTTTAAGTGGTTCCCAGGTAGACTTTAAGAATGAGTCCTTGGCAAGCGTTCATTATGCACCTACTGTTTGTCTCCACATTTGCTGAGCACCCACAGTGACCCAAGCACTGTGCTAAACACTGAGGACGGTACTGAGGTGACACAGCAGACTTCCGCCCTCAGGGAGTCTTACAATCTGGCAGGACACCCTGGTCATTAAACAGGAGCATACACGTCAGGATTTACAATCATTGTTCTTCACAACTCTGCTGGTGGGAGTTTAAAATAGTACAACCTTTGGGAGGGCAAATTGCAGCAGCTATCAAAAATTGTAAATGCCTATAACATCAGATCCAAGAGACATAAAGATAAAATAAGAGTCAAACTAAACTAAACAGAAGATACTAAAACAAGGGCACAATGTTTTAAACGTTACAGACATGAGAGTAGTCTCTGCAACACTGTTAGGAATATTTTTAAAAAGGGAGGAAGAGAAGAAGGAGGAAGAGGAGGAGAAGAAGATAAGAAGCTAAGGAGTAAAGGAGAGAGGAGAGAGGGAAGGAGGGGAAAGTGGTACGTGGGACAAAGAAGGAACTAGAAGTGTGGGCATAGAGGATAAATTTGATATAACACATCACTAGGGGAGAGGGAGGAAAGGAGGAAGGGAGGAGAGAAAGAAAGTTTCTTCAGGGGTATAGCCCCTGAGAAGCTATTCAATTCTAGTAATGTAGTCATACAGCCAGGCACGTACTGGCAACACTACATGGACTCAGCGGGTTTTCTTAAAGAGCACTTAGGGCTGGAGCAGTGTCTCAATGGTTAAGAGCACTTGTTGGTGTTACAGAGGACCTGAGTTCAATACCCTGCAACCAGATCAGGCAGCTCCCAGCTGCTTGAAACTCAAGTTCCAGGGACTCAGATGTTCCTCTTCTGGCCTCTGTGGGCACCTACGTACACATGCACATGCACGTGCACACTGAATACATACATACATATAGATTAAAATAATAAGTAAATGAATGATGAGATCAATCTTTAAAAGAAAAGGCACATATAAAGTTTGGAATGTAAAGTGGCAGGAAGACAAAGGAGGAACTAGATAGGAGAGGAGTAAATTTGATCAAAACATATTCTATGTATTTTTAAGACAAGACAAACGGAGCATTTTTAAAATGTGAAGAGTTTGAATATTCAACCATTCATGAAATGGCACCCTAAGGGGTGCTAGAAGGAACTTCTAGAAGGCAAAGAAATCATAAGTGAAAGCGGATCATAAGTATTTGCTAATGGTTGGTAACTGGTTAAGCTTCCATTTGGAGAATAGTTTACTCTCCTGGGATTCTCTAGGTTCTGGAATTCTCTCTGCTTAATAGGGTCCACATGTAATGTTAATCATGAGAAAGGGAGGAAAAGGGGAAATCTTTTTAATGTCCATCCAGAGAAGTGTGACTATAAAAAGTTATGACATAGCTGGTCATAATGGCTCAGATCTATAACCCCAGCACTCAGAAAACTGAACCAGGAGGATGGCAGTGAATTTAAACAGCTCATTCCACATAGTGAAACTCTATCTTAAAAAAAGAAAGAAAGAAAGAAAGAAAGAAAGAAAGAAAGAAAGAAAGAAAGAAAGAAAGAAAGAAAGAAAACTGGTCCTAGAGTGGTAGAGCAGCAGCTAAAAGCACTTATTGTTCTTGCAGGGGACCTGGCTTCAGTTCCCAGTGTCAGCATGACAACCCACAACTACCCATAATTCCACTTCTATGGGAGCCCTCTCCTTGCCTCACCAGGCATTGCACATTCATGGTACACATATTTACACGCATATAAAACACTCATACAGATAAAACAAGCAAAGATCTTTTTAAAAAATAAATAAAATTCACAAACATAGAATTCTATACAGTCAATTAATGTGTTAATAGACTTGTCCTTACTTAAAATGTTTTTAAACACACCAAGAGGAAACAAGTTTAGTAGGAATGCAGTGCACAGGTTATATGTGCCTATTATGAGGAAATACAGATATACTTATATAGGCACATAAATGCCTCTCTAAAGGCAAATGAAAAAAATCAAGAAAGAAACAGAAAACTCTTACCAGTATCTCTGAGGAAAGAAATGAAAATATTTGTAACTGATAAATTTCTTAACTACTTACAGTTAATATTATTTTGTGTTGCTTTGACAAGACAACTTACAAAATAAGAATGTTAAAGACCATGACAAAAGAAGAGGGGAGTCATCTTTGAGCATTAAGAAAGGATTAGAAACACCCTTCATTTCTTGTCTCTTAACTTACTCTTCTTCCAATCTGTACTCAAATCCCAGCAAGACTCAAAGCATCCTGCAATGTATAATCCCATCTAGTGGCAAGAAGTGGTCACTGAAGATATCCAACCATAAAGGAAACACATCTTACAGCTAAGGCTGTGAAACGCCATAGCTAATGGCCAATGGGGATCCTTGGGACCACCCCCATATTCTCACAGGGTTGCTGCGAGGATGAATGGGACAGCTATATAAGAAGTTATCATTCTAAGTTTATGCTCTCAGCCGTGCAACAAATTTCATTTCTTACAACTTCACTGAACTTCCATCTTGAACCCTGTCTCTACCAAGATGCCATCAACTTGTTCTCAATACCATCCCTAAACACACTTCCACATGGAACACTAGGTGTGATGGTTTATATATGCTCAGCCCAGGGAGTAGCACTATTAAAAGGCGTGATCCTGTTAGCGTAGGTGTGGCCTTGCTGGAGTAGGTGTGTCACTGTGGGTGTGGGCTTTAAAACCCTCATCCTAGCTGCCTGGAAGTCAGTCTTCTCCTAGCAGCCTTCAGATGAAGAAGGCTAGGCTTCTCCTAGCTCTTCCTGCGCCATGCCTGCCTGGATGCTGCCATGTTCCCTCTTTGATGATAATGGACTGAACCTCTGAACTGTAAGCCAGTCCCAATTAAATGTTGTTCTTATAAGAGTTCCCTTGATCACGTTATCTGTTCACAGCAGTAAAACCCTAAGACACTAGGATTGTATTAAAGCTCATGAAAGGAGGGGAGGTCTCTGAGAATGGATAAGCTAGGAGAGAAAATTTAGGTCTACCATAAGCTGTCCCAATGCCTCGTCAAAAGAAAGATACCCAAATGCTGTCAACAAGGAAAGGTGGGCTTCATCCAAGAGGACTGCTTGCTGCAAAGGGAGTTTGCTGCAAGGGAGAGATACGGCTTCACACCAAGGCAAGTGAGGGTTTCTGGGAATTGATAGCCATGAGGCAGAGTTAGGGGCAGTAAATGAAAAGTCCCTTAAAGGAAATAGCAAGTCTATGAGGATTTTACTAACCTAAATTAACAGAACCTTTTTCAAAAACCAGACTAAACAGGCCAAGGACTAAGCTTTAAACTAGCACTGATTCTCAACCTGCCTAATGAGGCAAACTTTATCACAGTTCCTTGTGTTGTAGTGATCCCCAGCCATAAAATTGTTGTTGTTGTTGTTGTTGTTGTTGTTGTTGTTGTTGTGGTTGTGGTTGTTGTTGTTTTCTTTTGCTACTTTACAACTGCAATTTTGCTACTGTTAGGAATAGCAATGTAAATGTTTTTTAGAGATAGTGGTTTGACCAAGGGGTGGTTTGAGAACCACCTGATCTAGAGGAACCTGACAGCGGTTAGTTCACAGGTCTGTCAGCCTGTGAGACTGACTCCTTCAGAGCCCATCCCACGTCTACATGAGAAAGTCCATGTGTTAGCTAGGTAGGAGATTATCTGTGGAAGAGATGATGAACCGGCCCCGGAGAACAGTCCATAGAAGGAATACAGGGTGAGGGATGTGTCTCGGTTGGTAGTGTGCTTGCCTACAAGCACAAAACCCTAGCTTTGATCCCCAGCACTATGTAAGACTGGGTGTGATATCACACCCCAACACTTAGGAGGTGAAGGCAGGAAGATCTGAGGTTCAAGGTCATTCTTGGCTTCCTAGTAAGCTTGAGGCCACCCTGGACTACATGAGATCCTATTACAGTAAAACAAAATAAAATAAACAAAAACAATAGATAAAGAAACAAGAATAGGTGGTGGTAGTCACTTGAGCTAGGCAAGCTTGGGGCCTTGCTATGGAAAAAAGATGTAAAGATAGTTGGTGGTGGTTGACCCCAGTGAGGTCAGCTTTGCTTGAAATACATCCCGGCCAGGTGACAGAGTGTCATTATCGTCCTGTCTAGTGAACCTCTCAACTTTAGATTACTTACATCTCTCTAGATATTTTTGCATCTTATACATCTAATTATACTTAATTCTAGGTAGAATGCGCTATTAGGATAGCAAGA
This sequence comes from Rattus rattus, assembly GCF_011064425.1. Lineage (NCBI taxonomy): Eukaryota > Metazoa > Chordata > Mammalia > Rodentia > Muridae > Rattus > Rattus rattus. The sequence goes on from NC_046162.1 coordinate 31,310,991, forward strand.
AAAAGAAAAACACAAGCCCTAATTCCTGCCAGGGTCAAGGTCATTGTTGCTTGGCTCAGGCTAATCTTTTTTAAATGTGTCATTGCTAACTAAACTTAATTCTGGCTGATTCTGCTACTACTGTGTCCATTTGGTTTCCTCTTTTGGGGAGAGCACAGAATCTGAGCCAGCTACTGAGATGGATTGCTGCTGGGATTCAAGCCAGACTGTTAGAATGTGGGCCTGTCCCTTCAAGACACTGGTCACCGTAAGAGATGAAGGAATTAGTCCATACTCCCACAACTGGGGCAGAGAATTGGGGAGCTGTCCTGTGCTGTGGCAAACAGCTCCTAGTTTTTGGTACCTGGCTTTTCAATGCTCTTTGTCACAGAATGCTATAGTAAACTAAGTCACATCGTATAAAACTTTCCACCACATCAAAAACTTTAGATAGATATAGATATATGCCGCCCAGGCCTCCCCTCATCATCCTCTCATTGTGACTTTATCTCTACCTTACTCCTACCTTAAGTTATTACTCTTAATTAAGTTTCTCTCCAGATTTGAAAGGGAAACTGTCCTCTCCCTTTAAGGTCTCTTCTTCTATTTTTAATATACTTTACTATCCCTTTTTAGTGTTCTCTCACCTTAAAGACTTATTATCATGATCCTATGACCTTTGCTCCTAATAAACCTCATTCATGAAGGTTAAGTATATGTCATGCCCTCTCCCAAACCAACCACTGCTGCTCCATTCTAATATCTGACAAAGGCTTCCTCATGACATCTGCAAGACCATCTCTGTCCCCATCTAACACAACATTTCTCAGCCCATGGGTCACAATCTCTTTGGAAGTCAAATGAGCTTTCACAAAGGTCACCTAAAACCATCAGAAAGCACTGATGTCAACATTATGATTCACAACAGCATCAAAATTACACTAATGAAGTAGCAATGAAACTAATCTTATGGTTGGGGGTCACCATAACATGAGGAACTTTATTAAAAGGTCACAGCATTAGAAAAGTGGAGAACCACTGCTCTAACAGGATCGGTCTCATCAGATTTTTCTTTCTAACTTTCTAGGGCTAAGCCAAGACTAGAAAGTAACTCAGAAAACCATTGTTTTCATTACCTCCAATTCACTACACACACCACACAGGCACACACAGACACATACATACACACACACACACACACACACACACACACACACACACACACCTCAACATTGGTTGAAATGCAAATCTGTGAACCCTTCCCTAGACCTAAGGTCCTTAGTGGCTAGGTCTAGCAGGCTTTCCAGCAAGGCTTACCTTTTTAAGAATTCAGATGCATGTGAAAGCTGGGTGACTACTCTGAGAGCCGCTGGATTAGGGAAGCACGCAGCTCCCTAATGTGAAATCCCAGAAGGAACTCTAAATCTGAGAATTTGCACATTTAATTCATTCCCCTTGGGTTTACAGATGTCACAGGAACACATGCATTGACTTTTGACATACTCAAGAACTAAGCTTTTATATTTGTTAACATTCATTATTTCCATTAGATGTTACTTAGGAAGTTTTTGGCCTTGGAAGGGGAAGAGTTTTTCAAACTCCTACCCCTAAAATATAACTCCAGTATAAGCCATATGGACAGGATCAGAGAACTCATTAGTCCTACAAATTCTACACTCCCATGTCTCCTTACCTGTGCCCCAAGGATGAAGGTGATTCTCCCAGCTTACTCACTATTGTTCTGCAGATTTCCTCACTCTGCACAGACTCAGCTGTGTTTGCAAACTTGCATGTTTGCAGTCACTAGGCAACTGCTCCTATTTTTGAAGGGAAAGGAGCCACTGAGACTGGCCACTCTCAAACATTTCTAATAGATACCTAACTCAAACTCAGCCAACCATAGGCAGTCCTAAGAGTTTGAAATGGGAATCCTGAGATATCCAGTCAGTAGCTGAAGTTAGTTGAGCTAATAATTATGAAATAGCCAGATAGCCTAAAGAGGAGGAAAATGAGCACATGTTAAATATAATAACGGAGAGGCAGAAGATGGTTGGAGGTGATGGAGGAGAGGACATATAATTCACATATTTCCCTTCAGAAAGAAAGCTTAGTGGGATGAAGGTCATAATCAGGCCTGGAGTTAGGAGAGTTCTCTGAAGGCTCCTCAGGGCCTCCTCTCACCGTCCCTCTTTCTCTTTCTTTGTTAACTCTTTCAATGGAGATTCTCTCCAGGTTTAAACAAAAGCAACATCTGGCTTTTATATCCTTTCAGAGATGGCAGGAAGTTTCATACCACAGGACTAAATTCAGCATAGTGTATATGACAAAGAATATGAGAGACCAGTTATAGTTAGAACTATACATTAGAACTATACTGCTGTCGGCCGCACAGCACAGAACAGCTCCTTAGCTTTCTATTCCAAGGAAAAAGCTGCCAGGAAAAGGCCTAATTTTTTTTCAGGCTTTTGGATCTGGCTTCTTAAGAGTGATCGGGATCTTAGAGGGACAGGCTGTGGTCTAACAGTTTACAGGGAATCAGGCAAAGTTTCAAAGATAGCAACAGCTACTGGTATATCTACAGTGACACTCTGGCTTGGTTTACGTCTTCATGACATAACCATGTCTTTTGACGTGGGGATGGCTCATCCCCATCCTTGGGTTCCACGTAACATTTTATGTTCCATCTTCGCTTCCTAGAGTCCTTGCCTAAGTTAGTGGTTCCCTTAATTTGTCATGCATTCATTTATTTATTGAGCATCCCAGGGAATTGAGCTGGACCAGGTGCTGTCCTTGGTGCTGAATAAACTACAGCCCTAACCCAGATACCACAGAGTGTACCTGCCACTACTTCTGTACTCACAGCTTGGAGTATAGCAGCCTGAATATAACAAAATAGGAGTGCCCACATTCAGGAAGAGAAGTAAGGAGACAATCTATCAAGCATTCAGTCCGTATGAGGCATCCTAAGGGCTCTATGTTCACTTCGCAGAGCCCTGAAAGAGTTACTACCACACCCCACACCAAGCCATGGTGGTAAATGACTGTAATCCCAGGTATGCAGAAGGATCATAAGTTCAAGATCACCTGAGGATATACCGAAAGTTAAGGCCAGCCAGAGATACTTGAGACCCTATCAAAAGAGAACGGTGGGCAGAGAGAAAGAGAAAGTTAAAGCATACCTATGTGTCCAAAGATACATAAGATTCAATTTTAGGTCATCTAAATCTTCCAAGCCACTGAAAGACAAAACTTGAAAGAATATAACTCATGCATACATGTATATGCACACATGTGCACCCACGAGCTCTCGTGAATGTACATGCACGCACACGCACACGCACACACACACACACACACACACACACACACACACACATTCACACAGAATTCAGGTCCACTCCTAGCAGCATGAACTCAAACATTATCTTGTTCTCTGTAGGCACTGGCCTATCCGCTGCACCTCTACCATAAAAGTAGAAGAAGAAAAAAAAATAAACTCCTCCCTCTCCAGCAATAACCTTGAAGAGCAGCTGGACTCCATAATACTTTAATTGGACAAGAGCCTTCCAAATTTGGGCTCCTGAGCACAGCAGGGATGCATTTCTATCTGCCTTTTAGAAAATGTGTCCACCCTGATTGCATATGAATGCTCTTAGGATAATGCCAGAGAATCACTTTAAATGCTTTCCACCAGCAGGTCAGCACTTACCCATCGATGCCTCCCCAGGGAACCCCATTCCAAATGCTTTTCAGATCCATCCCTGCCAACTCCCTGCCAGGGCAAGGACTGTGGGGAGCTCTGGCCCAGGTAGACAGAGGTATGGATGGTCCCCGGCAATAGCCCTTAACTCCAGGGGTGAGCAAGCTCAGCACCAGGAGACTGGTCAAGATTTCAAGCCTGAAGAATTGGGGAAGGATACAAGATTCTAACAGCTAAGGGTGATCCCAGGAAGCAAGAACTGGAGGATCAACATACCCAGCCCACTCGTGCTGTACGCACTCAGCTTTCTCATCAGAAGTTTGTGGTGCTCTAATCTGTCTTAGTAGAAATAGACATCGCTCACATGAAGTTTTTAAGGTGACAGTTCCCAAACCAAGGATGCTCATGTGTTATTTTATTTTTATTTGTGTGCATGCTCAAGTGTGTGGTGTGTATATGTGCTATGTGTGTGCATATGTGGGCATATACATGTATATGTACATATGCGTGTGTGGGCATATACATGTGTGTGCATGTGTGTATTTGTGGAGGGTGCACATATGAGCGTGTAGACAGGCAGAGGACAACTTTTGAGAGTGAATTTCTCCTTCCACAGCGGATTCTGTGCTTAGCCTTAACTGTCAGCTTGACACAACCTAGAATCATCTTAGAAGAGAGTCTCGGTGATAAAACTGTCTACCTCGGGTTGGCCTGTGTGCATGTCTGTGGAGGATAATCTTAATTAAAGTTAATTGATGTGAGAATATGAAACTTACTGTGGACAGCAATATTCCCAAGACAGAGGACTTGGAACTGTTCAAAAAGTGGAGAAACTGAGCTGGGAATAAGCAGAAAGACAAATGGGGCTGCATGCACTCCCCATTCTTTTGACTTGTGGATGTGATAGGACTGGTTGCTTAAAGGTCCTGCCTTGCTTTTCCCTACAGTGACTGACTGTAACCAGGAATGGTTAGCTTATTACTCCAAGCTGATTTTCTTTGTAAGAGTATTTAATTACAGGGTTGGGGATTTAGCTCACTGGTAGAGCGCTTGCCTAGCAAGCGCAAGGCCCTAGGTTCAGTCCGCAGCTCCGAAAAAAAGAAAAGGAAAAAAAAGAGTATTTAATTACAACAACAGAGATAGAACTAAGACACATGGTAAGTATGTATCCACTAAGCCATCTTGCCAGCCCCTACTTGTTAGTTTTTTAACAAGCAGATAATCAGGAATAATTTTCTCCATTTTGTAAGTGACAAGACTGAAGATCCAAAAGGTCCTAGTGGCTTCCTTGACTTGTATTCGGGAGGTGGAACCAACAATGGGCAGGGAGAAGGGCAGGACAGATGGGACATTTTCATTGTCTCCATTATGCCCAATCCAGATTAATCTTCTTTACCTCCTGTGCCCCACTGTGAATTATCTCCTAACCCCAGTTAAACATTTCTGAGAACGATTTCCAGGATCCTAGGGCAAGACACTTGAAATATCTAATCCCGATTGTCAACATAATGAGATTTTAAGAATCGGCTAGGGTCAACCCTCTGGACATGTCTGTGAAGTGATTTCAAAGTGTAGCTGAGGTGGGAAGACTCACCCTGGATGTAGACAGCACCATTCCAAGAGCTGGAGACCCAAGCCGAATAAAAAGAGAGAGAGTTGAGCACCAGCATTCATCTTACTCTGCCTTCTGACTGGATGCAACATGGCCAGTTACTTACTGTATGCTCTCACCATCGCAGGTAGAACCATGATGGCCTGTCCCCTCAAAGGATGAGGATAAACCCTTCCTTTAAAGTTTCATCAGGTATTTTGACACAACAACAAGAAAAGGAAACTAATGTAACACTCAACCCCAGAAACCTCTGCTATCACCCAGCCCTGAAGTACCCAGGATCCTGGAACAAGTTTTCTGACAAACTCACATCCATCTTCATGCCTTTAGGGCAGCAGTTCTCGGCCTGTGGGTCACGACCCCTTTGGGAGTTACATATTAGATATTTATATTACGATCCATAACAGTAGCAAAATTACAGTTTTGAAGTAGCAGTGAAATAATTTTGTGGCTGAGGATCACCACTACATGAGGAACTGTACTAGAGGGTCACAGCATTAGGAAGGTGCGGAACTACTTCTCTAAGGCCTAACACCAAAATCCTAAGATGTGAAGAGAGTTGGGCAATGAGGACTGGTATCAGAGGTTTAGTTTCTATAACTTCTCTAAGAAATAGTCTTATAGGCCAAAGGAAGGGACTTTGGGATAAATTTGTGGAGGCTCTCTGCAACCTTCTTTCTGCCTTCCTATCCCCTCTGTTGCAAAAAGATGTGTTCCCTGTCCAGCTGGTTTCTGCTTTGCTCATGGTCTAGCTGGTTCCTGCTTCGCTCACCACCCAGATGTTTTCTGCTCTGCTCACTGCCCAGCTAGTCTGTGCTTCGCTCACTGACCATTACCCAGCTGTCAGAGTGGATCCTCTCTTTTCTTTGAGTTCTCAAATCCTTCTCGAGTTCCCAAAGTTTTTATCAGAAAAAAAAAAGCAAAATGGATACACAAGAGCTGGCAGGTGACTCATGGGACACAGGCACTTGCCACTAAGACTGGTCGCCTGTGTTCAGTCCTGGACACCCACACTATAAAAGAGAACCAACTCCTAAATCCACATTCATGCTATGACACATGAACACACACACACACACACACACACACACACACACACACACACACACACACATGATAGATAGATAGATAGATAGATAGATAGATAGATAGATAGATAATAGATAGTAGATAGATAGATAGATAGATAGATAGATAGATAGATAGATAGATGGAAAATAGATAGACAGATCAATGATAGATGTAATTTAAAACTCAGGCATACTGTACATACCATTAATCTCTTAATCCCAACACCAAAGAGGCAAAGGCAGGCAGATCTCTGAACTGCAGTCCAGTCTGGTCTACATAGCAAATTTCAGGCCAGCCAAGGCTACAAAATAAGGCCCTCCCTCCAAAACAAGCAAACAACCACACACTCAGCTATAGGGGCAAGGGTGAAACCCTCATAGGTATGTAACCAAGATTTTAAAGGCAAAAAAAAAAAAAAAAAAAAAAACAGGCTGTAGGAGCCTAGACAGACTAAACTTGCTCACTCAGCCTTAATAAGTCAATAGTGATGGTGAAAAGCAGAGAAGGGCATTTGATTCAAGGTGGCCATAGGAAGAACCGGTAGAAGGTTCCAGTGACCCAAGTGTGCTTCAGGGGCCTGATATGAGGCTTAGGCTTAAATAGATGGGAAGAGGTGTGTAAAAACAAAATGGCACTGCCAAAGTGTGGTTCCACCCATCCCTAACTCATCATTTTCTCAGAATGATCCTGAAAGGTTGCCCCATAGATTGTTGTTGTTTTTGTTTTTTGTTTTTTGTTTTTTGTTTTTTTTTTCAGAACTGAGGACCAAACCCAGGGCCTTACACTTGCTAGGCAAGCGCTCTACCACTGAGCTAAATCCCCAACCCACCCATAGATTGTTAATCTGTCAATCACTGTGATCAACCAAGAGAAACAACCCGGTTTCTACATGACAATTATTCTGAGTCCAGGTGCAGACTCAGCTCGTTGATAATTGCCCTCATCTAGTGTGGGAGTATGGTGACAATTTTGGAATTTTGGTTTCTTTAAAAACACAAATATTGTAAGACTATGTTTTCATTTTAATCCCAGGTGTGGAAGACAGGGCTGCTTCCTACTGTCCACAGCAGCTGACTATGTTTTGTCTTGTGCTCTAGCAGGGGCTTGATTTTGCCACTGCACATAGTTTTTGCAATTGTGTGATGTTTGGAATTCTGGTGTCTTTTCAGAGGATATAAATCCTAGGGCCTTGAGAGGTGGAGTGAGTTATTGGATGGTTGTTGGTTGTTGGTTGTTGGTGGCCACAGTGAAGTAGTCATGTGCAAAGAAGAAACAAGAAGAGTACATTAGATATCTTGACGGTAAAGATCAAACTTGCCTCAAGGAACTCAACCCCCCCCCTAATCAGCAGAAAATAGTCTAACAATAATGGCACCCCTTTTCTGACTCCTGATGTTATTCAGATATTTCTTTCCTTTCCTCTCTATCCTTTTTTTTCTCCCCTATCTAATGTTAAGGCATTGAAAGTATAAAAAGAAAAGGGGTAGAGAAAGTGGAAGAAAGAAGAACCCACAAAGTAGCAAAGACCAGCTACAGGAGGGTGTCCTCTGAGGTTTTGCTTTTTCTAGAATCCAGGGTGACTACAGGCTTAAGGTAAGGAGTAATCCCTATGCCTTGTGTCTTGAGGACAAGTGAGATGTATTAGATAAACTCTCCTTCTGTGGGTAACACGCCTCCCTGCAAGGTAAGAAGTGACCCAGAGTAAAGAGACAGGTTCTAAATGAAGGCTGGGATGATAGCTTTGAGCTCCCTTGGGGACCATAGGAGATCAATGATTTTTAGCAAAATCAGCTTCTCAGTGCTTATTTCAGACACACATCCCAGGGACAGAAAGAAACTTTTTATCCCACCTTCCTGGTACAAGAGACAACAAGTCAGCATCTTAGAACAAACTGTAACTCGGCTGTTGGCTTCTTCTGCCCTTGTCTTCAAGTTCCAGCAGGGTGCAGGTTTGCCCTTTGTTTCTATCACTGTGTCAGCTGTGCCTAGAGTAGTGCAGGTAGGTGCGCAATGCACACACATACATGCACACATGCATACACACACACACACACACACACACACACTCTCACACACCTCATATCTGCAGTATCATATATCATATATCTCACATCACCCAGTGACCCAATTTCCTATCATTTACATCCTAATTAGCCTCCCCTTGAGTGTGAGCTTTGTCTGGTGCCTTGCTTCTGGCTAAAAGAATTTGGCAAGGAAGGTGGGATGATATTCTTGTAGCTGATTCAGTTACCAAAGCTGGTGATTTCTGTCTTGCTAGAAAACTCTTTCACGGTGGCTTGGACAAAGGGAGATGCCGTGTTGAAGAAGCCCCTGTGGTAAAGACGTGGGACTAGAGACTTAAGCTAACAACCTGTGAAAGAGCACAAGTCTCAGCCCAACAGCCCTCAGAGAACCTTCAACTTTACCCAGAATGCCATGCCAATAACCTCGGAAAGACGCTCTCGTGCTGCTCAGTCTTCTTATGAGACACCTGCTGTGACTTCAGTTGATTTACAGCCTCATGAGACACCCTAACGCTGAGAATCCCTGACCAACAAAACCATGACATAATAAATGCATTCCTTTAAATTTGGGGAAATTTCAACTGTCTATTTCTTGTCACCAAAGTTTCCAGCTTTAGGATTAGATTACATCCAATTGAGTTGTTGGTCAAAGAGGACCTCACAGAAATTGTGTGAGATCCCAGCCCTCTATGGGCAGTGCCACCCCTAGGCAGGTGGTCCTTCCTGGGTTATATAAAAAAAGCAGGATAAGCAAACTATGGGCAACAAGTCTGAAAGCAGCATTTCTCCTTGGCCTCCTGACTCCGGATTCCTACCCTACTTGAGTTCCTGCCTTCATTTCTCTCAATGGACTGTGACTCTGGATATGTACAAATAGCCCTCTTCTCCCCGAGTTGCTTTTATTCATGATCTTTATTGTAGCATTAAAAGCCTAGGTAGGACGATGTGTGAAGATCAGGTCACAATATTTTGGACATCTCCTTTCATCAGGAGAATCTTGTATTTCCACTACTGTCTCTGCAGTGCCTAGAATAGTGCAGGTAGGTACACAACACACACACATACACACACATACCTGTACACACACACACACACACACATATATACAAATACACACACACAGGCACAAACACACACACACACACACACACACACACACACACACACACACACACACACACACACCATAGGAGAAGGCTTGGCTTTCAGCACCTTTACTGGCTAAGCCATCTCTCTAACCCCTAAAATCCTTTTTAAAGGATCATCTTTCCGTGCTTCCCCGTGGAAGAGCACAGCACCTGTACAGCAGTCTTGCAAAAATTAATCAAATATGAATGCAACCTCAATTCCAACTCCCACTAGACATGAAATATAAAACCAGAGGACCAGACTAAATGACAACACATGTGCAAGCAGCAAACCCACATGACACAGAGGCAGTTATATGCAGTGTGGTTTCACCTCTAAAACCATCTCAAAGATACATGTGATGATAAAACTGCAGAGTAAAAATAAATTTATGAATGAGCTGACATCAGTGAGAATTATAGTAAATCTGTCCAAAAACTATCTCCATTAAAAACAATGGGACTGGGGCAGAGATTATCAAAGAGTTTCAGAAATTCGCCAAAAGTTAGCAGCAACCTGTGGAGCATTGGTGGATGTCAGCAAGAACAGCCAGACTATTAACTTGCTCTCTCCCCTCCTTCCTCCCTAGCTCAGCAATACCTGAAAACCAATGGCCGGTGATGGAAGCTTCTCTGGCAATTGCTGCTGGGCAGAATAAGAATGGGGCTCTTTCAAAGCCTGGTGACCAGAGGATAACCAATTTCCAACCTGCCTGGTGGGTCCCTGGATGACTCCATTTGAGCGTCTGTCTTTGACCTGTTTTGGAACTCACTCTGTCTGGGCATAGTTTTCCCAGAGGCATTTGTTGAAAGCAATTGCTGACTGGAGCAGTAAATAACAGTTGAGGTGATCAATAGGCCAATCAAAAAGCTTAAAGGTGAAACGTAAGGAGGAATCCAAGATGGCAGACAGCAGCACTCTTTAGGGAATAAACTGAGAAATCTGAAAATCTGTTCTCAGAAGAGCAAAGGACACTGGAAAAATACTCAGGGCAGCAAGGACAGAAAGAGGTGAAGAAAATCCTCTCCTCTGGTTCTGGGTCCAAACAATGGATAACCAACAGAGCAGAAGCAAGGCAACCCTTCAAAAAGAATTCAGCTTGACAGCAGCTCAGACACTCAGACCCTCTGTGGAATACTCTCTCAAGAAACTCAGACCTAGTGTCTCAGAACTATACACTGAAATCTCACTAACTTAAGGCTGCAGAAAAGAAACTTGGAGTCAGATCCACATAGTATTCTGGGAGCTGAAAACCTAGGGGAACCAAATAGACATGGGAGCTTCCACACAGGATCTAAGAGCTGCATGGAAGCTGGGCCAGCATTCACAATTGGAGCCCTTGAGGGAATTTGATGCAACCAGATTTGAGACACCACCTGTAAAATGATTCTTATAGACCCACAAACCAGGACAGCATCGGGAATTGAATCCTTCAAATGAAGACTAAGAGGAGAGAAGGTTACATTACAGAGGATTCTTGGGGAGACAGCATTCCAGAAGCTGGGGAATGAGAGTCCAGAATCAATATCCAGAATATAAAAATAGCTAAAAACAAAATCTAAACAAGGAAACAAACAACCCAAAAGAAAAAATTTAAATGGGCTAAGGATCTGAACATAGAGTTCTAGAAAGAAAGAAAGAAAGAAAGAAAGAAAGAAAGAAAGAAAGAAAGAAAGAAAGAAAGAAAGAAAGAAAGGAAGAAAGGAAGGAAGGAAGGAAGGAAGGAAGGAAGAAAGAAAACCTAATAAATATTCTTTAAAGTATTCAGCATCTCTAGCCATCAGTGAAATCTAAATTAAAACTTTGAGATTCCATCTCATTCAGTCAGGATGGCTATGATAATGAAAACAAGTAACAACAAATGCTGGTGAAGAAGTGGAGACAGGTGAGCCTGTGTCCATTGTTGGTGGGAGTGTAAACTAGTTCAGCTGCTATGGAAATTAGTCTGGTCATATGAAATTGGAACTTTCATATGACCTGGCTATACCACTTCTTGGCATATACCCAAAGGGGGGGGGAAATATATATATATCCTGCCACAGGGACATTTGCACATCTATGTTTACTGATGGCACTACTCCCAATAGTAAGGAAACAGAATTGGCTTAAATGCCCATCAATTGATGAATGGATAGTGAAGATGTGGTACCTATACACAATGGAATTTTACTCAGCTAATAAGAGCAATGGAATTCACAGGAAAATGGATGATCTAAAAAATATACTGAGTGAAGTAATTCAGGCTCAGAAAGACAAAGCCCATACGTTTTCTCTCCTATAACAACCCTAGCTTCTGACTTTTATATATGTGCATTTATGTGGGAGTAAATTTTATGGAACCTAAGAAACTAAAGAGGAGGTCATGAAAGGTGGAGGAAAGGATTATTTAAGGGGTTGGAGGAAGATAGTGGGCCACCTCTAATATGAGAGTAAATGAATACTGGAGACAGAGGGGGGAGAATTAGATGGAGGAGAAAACTAAAAATATAAGAAAAATTAACAATATATAAATAAGCTGTAAAGAAATATACTTCAGAAAATCAGAAATATATATAAAGAAAAAGCAAACTTTAAACAGAGTTTCCCTCTATGGATAGATAAAACTGCTCCTAGATACCATAGGTCACTAAACAAAAATACTAGCACCATATGTGAGTTGCCTTCTTATAAGTTATTGGTCAGTGAGGCCCCTTAAGACTCCCTAACAATACAGGCAACTGCCACTCCCGTTGGTTGCCCACTGAAAGTAGATGTCAAGACCCTATTGCTCAATATGTCACACACTGGTTATGGGATGAGGACAAATCAAGCTGGAGATGGACTGGAGGCTTCCTCCTTGCTGGATAGCACTTGTGTTGCTAGAAGGTGCTCCGGAGAGTTTTATCAACAGTCTTACCCAGCTGTGGATGTTGGGTGCTTTGATACTGCGTGGCTAGGAAAGACAGGTCCACTGGTGCAACAGTGGCAAGTCTGTTACTGGGGTAACCAATCGCATGTAGATCCAATTTAATGCTCGTTCCATGCATGGGAATTTATTTCTGGTGCTGTAAACCCAGGTGAAGGCCAGTAGCTGGGGAGATCATAGGCTACAATTGGGAGGCTATTGTTGCTGATTCGCTAAGTAGATGACGTACCTGTCAAATTGCCTTCTAAATAACTATGTTTATGCCCATAGGTTAGTGCTACTGTCTGTCTTGATCAGAGAAGCTTCTCTTTTTTTATGGATTATCAGTGACCAAAAGAAGACACATCTGGTCAAAGCACTGAAATAAGCGACTGACTGTTGAATGCCCAGTCATAAATTAAATATCTCTATCACCCTCCCCCACCTCAAAAGCTCAAGAAGTACTATAGGGGGGAAAGTGGGGGGGGGAATGTAAGAATCAGAGGAAGTGGTGAAAGCAACATGGAATGTTGACTTCTGGGTGTGGCAAAGCTGTTGCATTCTTGAACTCACAGCTGCTGTGATCGCCTGCACAAGATCTACATAAGACTGGGCCCATCCACACCTTGTCACACTACAGGGAGGGGACTCATGGTGTTCCACCCCTCCCTGAGGAGCTGTCTGCAGTTCATGGTTGAAGGGAGGAGACACATTTTCTTCAGTGGTGTCAGCTACTGATAAGGTGTCCATGCCTCTATTAACAGACTTTGTTCATGCTCCTGTAAACATCCCTAATAACACACACACACACACACACACACACACACACACACACACACACACACACGTGCATGAGAATGAAAGTAGAAGGATGTTAGCAATCAGGCATTTCCATTGGCCTGCCCTGCTTATCTCATCACCCGCCACAGCCAAGTGCCCTGCATAAAAGGTCCCAGCTATCCTAGACCTCTCTTTCTCCAGTTCTCTCCCTACTTCTATCTTGTCTCCTTCTCTCATTCTCACTCTCTCACTCTCCTCCTCTCCTCTTTCCTCTCTCTCTCCCTCTCCCTCTGTCTTGTTCACCCTCTCTGTCTACCTACCTATCTCTACCTCTCCCTCCCTACTCTGAGACAGCCTTTCGCTCTCCCACTCCCCAGTAAACCTCTTACGCTAGATCTGTGGTGTGTTGTAATTTCTCAGTGGCACACCATGGCGCTGGCCACCAACAGTCCTACCACCTTGCCGCTTTACCCTATCAAAGGAGGCTACTTGGGAAGAGGGAGGAAGGGAAAGGGTAATGGGGGGGACATGATTGAAATACATCATGTGTATGTATTAGGAGGTGATCATGAAACTCATTATGTAATTAATATATGCTAACAAACAAGACATGAGATGTGTACAGCTGGTTTTGAAAACGTCTAACATACTGCTGTGTGTTTAGGAAGTTACATGTAGGTTTGCATGAATGCTAAGAAAAGACTCACGGAGGTCTTAAGCTCTCACCTCTAGCTAACAAGGGGACTGGAAGTCAAGAGCAAATTACTGAGCACTGAAGCTGTACCTAATTGACAGCTCCTTGGCAAGGACTGGAGAGGGATTGATTTTTTTTTTTTTTATCCCAGTGTTAGCTGATTGAGTGGTGACTTTGGCGACACATGTGTCCATGACTATAGATGGTGAGAATTGGCTTTTAAGGTTATCAAACAGTAAAGAACTGTAATAACAAATCTTCTGGGAGGGAAAAAAATGCCCCATTATATTACCTAAAATCTCCAGCATGTTCTCCAACAAAGAACATGAACTAGCGTCTAGCATATACAAGGCCTTACATTACATCCCCAGCAGGAAGTGGGAAAGAGCTGGAGTGGGGACCTGTCATCTTGGCCAGATTTAATTGATAGGTTATTTCTCCTCTGCTGATGAAATGAGACAATTCAAGCCAGATTAGATTAGATTAAAGGCAGGTTTGTTGGGAAGAGCTCTCAGGCAAATTCACTGGCCCCAAAGACTGAGGCCAGGGAAGTGTCCATGGAGTGAGGGAGTGGGGGAGAAAAAGAGAAAGAGTGGGTGCAGAGAGAAGAGAAGGAGAAGGAGAGGAAGAGGGAGGGGGAGGAAGGAAGGAACAGAGGGAAGGAGAGAGCAATGCAAAATGGCAAAATGTCTGGATTATATAGGGAGGAGCCTCTGAAGGAAGGGCAGGCCCACCCCCTGGGCTGGGAAGTTCAGGTTGGGGGCAGGGTATGCCAGGTAGGGACTGAGGAATACTGAGAAAACGGGGAGGCCAGGTCTGCTTTGATATACAATATACGCACCTCAGTCCCTTCTCTCCAGTCTGAAACCAAACACTAATCAGCTGTTTTAAATGTTACTTTAAAACTAAATGAAATCACACCTGAGGAACTGTGGTGGGACTGTCTTTGGACAGTCTTCCTCTCTTTTCCACATTACAAAAGTTCCTAGCTCCTGGTAGTCTGAGAGAAGAAAATGAGACACGTTTTTCACATGTAAAAACCCCATCCCCACAGAAATGGCAGCCGCTCACAGGGGGCACGCAGCAGGATGAGCAGTGGGGCTTCCACAGTTGTGTCTACTAATGAGTCTGGACCTGAGTGCCCACCCACTGGTCCCTATCGGCGTGAAAAGTTCTCATCACCACACTCAGCTTCCCTAGAGGCCTCTGCAAAGTCTCTGCTCAGCTCTAAGACCTAGAATGGACCGCCCACTGGTTCTTACCACCCCCTGTAGCTTCCCATTCTCAACACTCTCTCAATTGTCTATTTTTTTAAAAGTCCAGAAGCTACCAGATCTCCAATTTACAAGTGAACAAAGGACATGCTAACCACTCAGACCAAAATCTCAAGAGAAACAAACAGAGCTGACACCAGAGAGCAAGCTGACAGCCAAGTCAGGACAAGAAAATAGCCAAAAAATATTAATCGATGTAGAACAACGTGAACCACTATAATTCTCCCACATGCTGGAAAATGAACAAAGTCTTAGACTAGGAGCTCCACAGGAGATGATGGAAGGTCAGAGAATGTTGCAGACAAGTCAGGCACCAGTCTGTTTTCCAAGTCATTTGATGTGAGACGTTTGTTATTATGGCCCTCAACAGGAAAGCTCTTTCCAAACAACTGTGACAAGTGAAGCTGGTATTTAATAGTTAATGACCTCTGTTTGGTCATCAAAGGCCAAGCATATATAGACCATCACAAGTTCCAAGCCTTCAGATGAAGATGTAGAACTCTGCACCATGCCTGCCTAGATGTTTCCAGGCTCCTTCCTTGATAATAATGGACTGAACCTCTTGATCTGTAAGCCAGTCCCAATTAAATGTTATATTTATAAGAGTTGCCTTGGTCATGGTGTCTGTTCACAGCAGTAAAACCCTAAGACAGAATCTCTCTTAAAATTCAATGCTTTTTGGGGGGCTGGAGAGACAGCTCAGTGGTTAAGAACACATAAGGCTCTTACAGAAAACTGAGATTACGTTCAACACCCATATGAAATGGCTCACAAGCACTTGCAACTCCAGCTCCAAGGGATATGATGTCCTCTTCTGGCCTCCAAGAGCACCTACACTTAGGTGCACGGACACATATACACATAATTTACAAAAAAACAATAACTAACTAAAGAAGTAAGCTTCAGTATTGTTTTAAATGTGATCTCATTGTGTTAAGAACAGCAGGGCAGTGAGGGCACACACCTTTAATCACAGTACTTGAAGCAGAAACCAACCAAGCTCTGTGAGTTCAAGGCCAGCCTGGCCTACAGAGAGAGTCCCAGGACAGATAGCCAAGGATACACAGGGAAAAGAAGAACATAAAGTCAGTCCTAATGTTAACAAAATGCATAAGACTGTATTGCTAGCTATAGACACAGTGCTCATGAATATGGGAAAGATACTTATAGAGAGAAGAGGAAGTTAAAAGAGGTAGGAGAGTGACCAGAATGTATTATATACATGTGTAAAGTTCTCAAATAAAAATTTAGTAAACTAAGAAAAATTAGTAAATATATACATACATATAATATCATTGTGTCATTTGTGAAGGGCCCAGCCTAACATTACAAACTCCATTTTGTATCCAGACTCCATATCACATTGAGTTTTTCCTTAGGCTAAACTTGGGAACTGAAAAATCTACAACGTGTTCCGGGAACCAAGACACCTCTAGCAACAGCCACAACTTTCCAAATAACAGCTACTCCACCCTTCGTGACAGCCAATCAGCTCTTGGGAGGAAAACACCTAAGGTTCCAGATGTCTCAAAATAGATTGCTCGAGTCAGTCACAACTGCACCTCACAAACTGAAATCATTAGAAATAGAAATGTGCCAAGCTGTAACTTCTTAAATGTTAACCAACCATGTAACTGCTAAATTAGAAAGCCCCTTACCCTGCTGAAAAGAGGATAAAAAGACAAGATTTTACTTCCTCGGGGTCTTCCACATCCATCCACTGTTTTAAGTTGGAGAGGTCCGAGCTCGAACTCGAATAAAGACCTTTGCTTTTACATTTAAGTTGGACTCCTGGTGGTCTCTGACAGTCTGTGGGGACCCACAATCTGGGCATAACAATATGCTAATAGTTTGCTTCTTCCTTTCCACCTGAATGCTGACCTTCTAGTATTATTTTAACAGAAAAAAAAAATAAGACACTAAGTCTGGGCCTTGTTCATTACTGAGTGAAAACATTCCATTCTTTCATCCTTAATAATTTTAAAACGTTTTTATAAAAGAGAATTGAATTCTGATTAAATACTTTTTCTGTGTCTTTTACTCTGCTAAGTTGTTACATCACATCAAATGATGTTAATATGTTAAATCCTTCTTTCACCTCAAGGGTAAATCCAAGATAGCCAAGATATATGAGCCTTTTAATGTGATATTGCTTTGACTATGCTAGCATTTCTTGAGGATTGGCATAGCTAGTATTTGCTGAAATTTTTCACATCATTATTCGTCTGGGATATGGACCAGTAGTCTTTTTGTTTGTTTGTTTGTCATGTCTGTGGTAGATTCAGATTAGACTGATGGTAGACTCATAAAAATCTATCTGAAATGTCAATTCTTCTGAGCTATACTCCTACATATTGTGTTCTTAAAGAAATATAAGTCAGTCTCCCACAGAGACACCTGCACATTCATGTTTATCATGAATTCTAGCTATGATATCAGCTTAGCTCCCCAATCAATAGACAAATAGGTTTCTAAAACATAGTGCATATGTAACAATGAAGCATTGTTCAGCTGTAAAATATGCTCTTAAGGACTAAAGAGATGGCTCTGTTTTTAAGAGTAATTGCTGCTCTGCCAGAGGACCTGAGCTGAATTCCCAGCACCTATGTCCAGCAGTTTATAATTCCATCTGTACAGGTGTTATGGTTTGTATATGCTCGGCCAGGCAGTGGCCCTGTTGGAGTAGGTGTGTCACTGTGGATATGGGCTTTAAGACCCTTATCCTAGCTGCCTGGAAGCCAGTATTCTGCTAGCAGCCTTCAGATGAAGGTGTAGAACTCTCAGTTCCTCCTGAATCATGCCTGCCTGATGCTGCCATGCTCCCGCCTTGATGATAATGGACCGAATCTTTGAACCCATAAGGCATCCCCAATTAAATGTTGTCCTTATAAGACTTGCCTTGGTCATGGTGTCTGTTCACAGCAGTGAAACCCTAAGACAACAGTTATCTGATACATCTGCAAACACTGCACATAGATGCACATAACCCACAGAGACACATACACATAGACATAATTAATAGTAATTAGTGATAATAATAATAATAATGATAATAATAATAATAAATATCCTTTTCAGGAAAATGGATAGAATTAGAGAACATTGTGGTAAATAAAATGAATATAATTCCCAAAGATAAATACTTCATGTTATCTCTCATTTATAAAATCTAGAAACCTCAAAAGGATGAAAACAGAAGGGAGTTATGAGGAAATGGACTCCAGAAAGAAAGCCAAAAGAGAGGAAAGAAGAGATGACTATGAAAGTATCACAATGAAACGCCTCATTTTATAGGATTGTTATGTACTAATTAAAAAAGACTAAGAAATTAGTTGATGAGGTAGGGATGACAGAGGGATGATGGGTTAAAAGAGTCACAATGAGTGACTTTCTGGTGTAACTGAAATGCTTAATGTATTGTCTTAGTGCTGGTTGACCAAGTTATCAATTTACCAAACCAAACACTTAATCCGCAGTTTAATAAAATTGTTTCTCTATAAACTATAAACTGGGTTCTAATGGATCATATATAAATATCTCTTCCTATAATTATAGCAGATTCTCAGACCTGAGAGATTTGCAGAATGTAAATAAAGGACCCCTAGACTAAATGACTTCTAAGGTTTTCCCAATAATTCATAATTTCAATAGTGAAAAAAATACACCTGGAATCATAGTAGTATCACCAAACTGATGGGGGAAAAAAATGATTACCTAAATTTCTATTGACTCACACTTCATCTACAACATAAATCTAGAGTCCGTACATATATCCTTCATGGCAGGTTGAGTTAACTATGGTCAATGACAACATTCTGGCTCAGGAGAGAAGAGATGGCAGTCAAAGAATGCATTATAAATACAGATTGAGAAAGCTGCCAGCCGAATGCTTGCAGCAAACCATTGAACTGAGAATGGGGTCCCCAGTGGAGGAATTAGAGAAAGAATTGAAGGAGCTGAAGGGGCTTGCAACCCCATAAGAACAACAATGCCAACCAACCACAGCTCCCAGGGACTAAACCACTACCCAAAAACTATACAGAGACAGACCCATGACTCCAGCTGCATATGTAGCAGAGGATGGCCTTGTTGGGCACCAGTGGAAGGAGAAGCCCTTAGTCCTGCCAAGGCTGGATCCCACAGTGCAGGGGAATGTTGGGAGGGTGGGAAGGGGAGTGGTTGGGGAGGGGAACACCCTTATAGAAGAAGAGAAGGGAGTGGGATAGGAGGTTTATGGATGGGAAACCAGGAAAGGGAATAACACTTGAAATGTAAATAAAGAAAGAACCAATAAGAAAGAAAGAAAGAAAGAAAGAAAGAAAGAAAGAAAGAAAGAAAGAAAGAAAGAAAGAAAGAGAGAGAGAGAGAAAAAGAAAGCAAGCTGCCAGTCAGAGGAAACACATCATGAGACAGAAGTCCTGGCTTCAGAGCTTCAAACTTAGTTCTCACAAGGTAAAGGACACTGGAAGCATCACAAGCTGGCTTGCCATTGAACTCCAAAGATGTTCCTGTACCACCATACCCTGCTATATGACAAGCTATATTTTCTAGAAATTTCTTCTTCCTTTTATATGTAGGACCTGTTATCTGCTTTATCTGATCCATGGTTTGTGGTGAAAATATTAGCCTCTTATTCAGATTATGCCTGAATTTGCCAGAGGCAACAAGTGAGCGAGATGAGGGAAGAAAACCAAGAGAGGAGTGCATCTCTTGCTAACACTGGCTCCGTTCACACAATTGGGAGCTATTGGCAGAGGTCATTGCCTGCCCTGTGGTCTAGAATGCCCATGAGTCAAAGATGAAGGTTGTTGGTCAACTGCTGAGCTTCTGAGCTTTCGGAAATCATTTAAGAAGGGGCTCAGCTATGAAAAGGCTGTGAGCAAATTAAAGCTAATGATATCATTGAAAATTATGTGTTGGCATGTGAGCAAAAAAAAAGATAGTTCAGAAGCTGAAATTCTCTGTTCTAATGGGGAAGTGTGTGAAAAAATATGACCGTTCCGCATATACTTACTTACATTAGCAAAAATTTGGGAATCGATGTCCTAAAACAGGGCATGTGGCATGCCTTTAATTCCAGCACTCATGAGGCAGAGGAAAACAGACCTCTGTAGACTGAATCCAGTCGTTTCTACATAGCAAGTTTCCAGGCAGCCAGGACTAACTGCATAGTAAGACCCTATATTAAACCAACCAAACAGGAAAACTATGAGCTAAGTTTTGCTGTAGCCTTGAGATGAAGTATTATATATAAACACTAAATATCCTGCCCCAGAAGAATACTAAATGACTGTCATTTGTTTTAATATAATTAAAGAATTAACCAAAAAAAAACTACATAAACTAACTAAAAATAATCTAATTTTTTAAGAAGAATATGTGGTACACACCCATGGTGTGTACACGAAGGAGGTTGAAGCAGAAAGTCAGTTCCAAGTCAGCCTGGGCTACACAATGAGACCCTTTCTCAAAATGTATGTATATGTAGGTATGCCTGTATATGTGTGTATGTACGGATAACCACATATTTATGCCCATTATATCTATGTTCATATGAAAAGAACACAAAGAGAAAAATAGAATCACTGATGCTATCTCAGTGACACAGGTTACGATTTTGTCCCCCCTTGTTCAAGAGCTAAACAAGGCAACTTACTCCACCTCCATCGAGTCCATTTAAACTCACTTAGTTCTATGTTTCATAAAGAGACAATAAGCTGATGTGAGTTGTAAACAAAGGACGAAGAGTTGGCGCCAACACTGAGTCTTCTTAATGTTCTACTTGGTGCCACCTTGAGCTCGTAAGCATCTCTCTCAGGATACCATGGCTAGTAGTGGCTGCTTCACAATCGTCCCTCAAGATTACAACGTGCCTGTTGCTGGGTCCCTGCAAAGTGTGCTTGTTGTGGAAGAGACAAAAGGATCAAGGTGATTCACAACATGAGTATTCGGCAGGGTTCTCTGGAGGAACAGAGCTGATAGGAAGTGTGTGTGTGTGTGTGTGTGTGTGTGTGTGTGTGTGTGTGTGTGTGTGTGTGTGTGTGGCCCACAATGGCTGGCTCACACTGGAGAGGTCTGAAGTTGCTCAGGCCACAGGGTAGAATACCTCAGCAGTCCCAAACTAGTGCCAAAAACCTAGAGGGTTTCCTGGAAAACCACAGGTCCTCTGTTATCTTGGGAAACCTGAAAATTCTGGTTCTAACATCAGTGAAGGAATGAACAGCAGAGAAATAAACTAGTTCAGCAGTGAGAGGGAAGGCTGAACTTGGGGAGCAGGGAGGGTAGAAGCCGCTTTTTACTCCAGGCTGCTACCTCAAATGAGGCTTCCAACTCGGGTGATTCTGTTTCATGTCCATTTGGCATTAACACCCTCCCTCACAACACGCCGCCTGGTGGACGAAATGTGACCTGCAGCTTCACAGCCAACACCTGGGCCTGGTTTTCCCATCGTGCTCTCTGGGCCCTTGTCACAGCCGCCGATCCTAAACATTCTTATTGGAAGTAAAAGCGTAAATTTTGCTGGTCATTGACTCACACACAAGATAACACTCTAAATATTAAAATTTTACTTGGTCCATTTACCAGCATATCTTCTCTGCAGTGGTACCCTCGGGGTCCCTGCTGTACTTAGCCTCAC
Source organism: Rattus rattus (assembly GCF_011064425.1). NCBI lineage: Eukaryota > Metazoa > Chordata > Mammalia > Rodentia > Muridae > Rattus > Rattus rattus. Next base: position 31,332,774 of record NC_046162.1, read on the forward strand.
CCTTTAAGTGTGGGATTCATGAGGTCTGGGCTGGAGGTGGTACTCACATTGGATCGGGGCAAGAGAAGACATGGGAAGAAATCACTAGTCACCCAAAGCAGCAGCCATTACCAACTTACAGGTGTGATTCCACACACAGGACAGTCATTAGAAACAGACACAGAGCTAGGCAGGAGGGGTCTCTGCTCTGGACTCCACCTCTCAGAAGGCCTGTGTCACTCACACACTTATTAAAGAACATGGGACAATCAGAGAGATGCTTCAGCAGTTAAAAGTGCTTGCTGCTCATCCACAGGACTGCTGTTCAGAGCCCAGCACCCACTTAGGCACCCTCAACCATATGTAATTCCAACACCAGGAAACCTGATTTTACCTCCTGGCCTTCAGCAACACCTGAATACACTCACACAGACACACACTCATAACTAAAATAAAATGAAATAAAAATTAAAGAACACAAGGGCACCTTCAGCAATAACAGACAGGACCCATTCTCTAAACACGTGCTGCCCTCAAGACCAGCACCACCCGGACCTCGAGAAAAAGCTCTTCCCTCCCATGAGACCCTTAGACTATGACTGAATCCACTTGTCACGAAGGCATGGGACTTGGTCCACTGCTGGCATCAAAGGGACAGCAATTCAACATGCCAAGAGGATGTGTGCAGTGGGAATGCTTGGTTAGAGAGACAACAAATTAATTAACTTGTCACTTCCTTCCACAAAGATAACATAAATACATAAACATGACAGATTCCTGAATAATGAAGTAGCATTTCCCAGCAGGGCTGTGTCCGTTTTATTTCTGATGTGCTCCGTGCTCCAATGTGTGTTTCAGAGATACTCACGTATCAGGACAGCATCCATAATTTGCAAGGGTGTGTGAAGAATGTTTGTCATTCTAAAGACACCTTCTATATGTTCTATCATGGGAAGGTACCTGAATCATATTAGGTTTTAAAGGGAGGAGAGGATCCCTTTCCCCATCAACACAGTGCGTGCTTTTGGCTCCAACCTTTACCATTTCATTCCACTGGATTCTCAACATCAAGCAACTCCTAGCCAAGAAAAAGAAAAAGAAAAATTGTCCCATCGCCCCTGTAAATACTAGAAATAAAGCCAAGGATAAATCCCCAACCCTAATATCTTATTTTAAAAGGAAACTCTTTGCACAGCAAGCCAACTTCATTTTCTTGTTATCCATATTCTCTCATTTTTCTTTGTTGAATGTGCATTTAGTCAGTAACTTGTTGAGCAAATAAGAGTTATAGTCCTGAGTCATTCTCTGTCTTTAAATAGATAAATATGCTGGTGCAAGATTTTCTCCCTGTCTCTACAGATATGAATATGCGTGATGGAGGACACACAGCTACTTCAGGGTGTGGTATCAGGTGACCAGATGGAGATAGAGAGGGGCAGTTCCCCCATCTCCCTGGAGAAACAACCATGGAAATCATTGAGAATGCAGACACAAGGACAATGTTACCTCTTAGGATATTGAAGAGATCTTCCTGCAGCTTTCTCCTCTGGAAAGGATCTCGGAATAATTGAGGACACTGAACACATTAACAAGTGCCAACACAGAGAAAGAAGAGAGTCTGGCATCAGATCCTTTGTACTGCAGGAGCCCATTCTTACGGTACAACGTGTACACTTTCTCAAGTGTCCCAGCATAGCCTGTCAGCCTCTGGCCCTTTGGCAAAAGTTGTCCAAGACTCTGAAACCAAGACAAGAAGCCTCTTTGGTCCAGAGCCTTACACATCCCAGCTTCAAGTCCTTCATTCTCCCCTTTAAAGATGTCTGCTAGCTCTGTTTCATCATTTCTAAAACCCAGCAATTCATTTGGGGAAACAGGAGTCTTTTGATCTCTGATTGCCTGCTCATTCATAATTGATAACTTTTTATGAAAAAAAAAGTTACCACTGGCTATCCCATTTGATGTTCCCAAAGTGTCAAATATAGAAGCTTCACTAGTTGAATCGAATCTTACTCCAGGAAGCTAGAGGGGCTCCATGGTTAAAAGCGCGCACTGCTCTTTCAGAAGGCCTGAGTTCAATCCCCACTACCTACATCAGGTGTCTCACAATCACTTGTAATTCCAATTCCATGAGCCTCTAACTCCTCTAGCCTCCAAGGGCACCTAAGTTCACATGCATGTATACACATACTTCAAAATAAAATATTTTTCTCCAACATGGAAGCTGGGTATGATGGCACATGCCTTTAATTTAAGTACTCAGGAGGCAGAAGCTGGTGGATTTCTGAGTGCAAGGCCAGCCTGGTCTACAGAGTGAGTTCCAGGACAGTCAGGGCTACAGAGAGTAACCCGGTCTCAAAAAAAAAAAAAAATCAACATGGTGAATCAAGGTAGGCTGGTAGGTTAACTGAGATGGGAAGCCTTGCCCCGTTGCCTAGATATGGATCACAAATGCTGTAAGATAGAAAAAAGCAGCTGGACACTGCCATGCATTCATCCTTCTCAGCTCCCTGATCAGGGATGCAATGTACTTCTTCAAGCACCTGCCGTCTTGACTCTCCTGCCATGATGGGCTATGAGTCAGAATTGCCCCTTTCTGCCGTAAGTTGCTTCTGTTGGTTTTACCAGTTGCTTTCATTTATCACAGGAAGAAGAGAAATAACTGAGACAATCAACACTGTAACCCACTCCAGGGGTCCACATGTGATGTGGAGACCTTGCATACTGGCCAGGCATCCGATGTGACACATCAGTCCTGCCCCAGCTTATGTCTTATTCATTCTCACCCTCCAAACCCCAGGGCCTTTGTTCCTCCTTCTGCCTCATTCTTTCTCCCCACAATGGGACAATCGACACTTCTTTCCCACTCTTCAAATCTCAACTAGATATAGTCACTGCACACCCCTTTTAGGAGTTAAACCTCTCCCAGGATGTCTCTTGTGTTAACAGTGATCTTGTTCGTCCCCTGTCTTCCAACAACAACCGTGAGGGCAAGAACCTTGCTCACCTTGCTCCTATTGTTTCCCCTGTGCCTGAAACACTGCCTAGTACCCAGTTGGTGACCCAGTTAAATAATTTCACTAGTACCCATAAGTGACCATGTGAAACAAAGAGAAATCGTTAACACCTCCATTGTACAGTTAAGGAACAGAGGCCCACACAGAGTGATATGCTCAAAACTACAGGAGGAAAATGTAATGCTTGAGATGACACAAGTACAAGTGACGGGGTTAGAGAAAACAGTATTCTCTTTTCATAAGCTAAATGTAGTACTACTATATAACAGGTGTGTGTGTGTGTGTGTGTGTGTGTGTGAGAGAGAGAGAGAGAGAGAGAGAGAGATTGAAAATGAGAAATTCTTACATCTAACCATTTACTTATTAATAGAATGTTTAGTCACTTCCATTTTTATGGGATTTCTGGGTGTACAAATGCATGTGTGTCAGGGTCTGTATGTGCTTCTTGTGCTTTTTCTTTGACTGGTTGGTTGGTTGGTTGGTCCTATTCTGGTTTGTGTTTATTTTATCTTATTTTAGGGGGTGGATGGGGAAGTGGGAGGATCTGGGGGAAATTGGGGAAGGAATAACTTTAATCAGAATATATTATATGAAAAAAACTATTCTCAATTTTTAAAAAAGTTTGGACACTAATTCTGAGTTATTATATTAAGTAAAATGGGCAATGAAGTCTATCAGGTAGGAGCTTTGACAGCTCCTGCCTTAAAAAAACTTAACGTCTTCTAAGGGAGTTATAATAAGCACATGAAATGGAGAAGCTTCAGTGCTACAAAGAACTGGATTCTAACCCCACAAAATATTCATATGTGGATGTTACATTTCCCCGGTGTCTCAGAGTAAAACATTATTTAGAGACAACATCTTCAAAGAGGCAATTGGGGTTAAGTGAGATTACCTGGTGGCCCTAATCCTTAGGACTGGCCTTGGAGATAGATCTTTCCTTGTAAGAAAAGCAACAGGAGGAGCTGGAGAGCTGGCTCAACAAATTAAGAGGACTGACAGCTCTTCCAGAGGTCCTAAGTTCAATTCCCAGCAACCACATGGTGGCTCACAACCATCTGTAATGGGACCCGATGCCCTCCTTTAGTGTGTGTACTTACAAACATAAAATAAATAAGTCATTTTGGAGGAGGAGGAGGAGGAGGAGGAGGAGGAGGAGGAGGAGGAGGAGGAGGAGGAGGAGGAGGAGGAGGAGGTGGTCAGCAGCAAAGGGAAGGCCAGGCAAGGATGCAGCAAGAAAACAGCGTCTGCAAGGTCAATATGGAAGCCAAGGCAAACCCCACTGACACCTGGATCTTGAGCTTCTAGCATCTGGAACTGCAAGAAAACAAATTCCCACTGTTTAAACCATCAACTCTGTAGCATTTTGTTATAGCAATCCTAGCAGACTAATATAACAAGGAGGAAACAGAGAACACTATACATAGACTAGGGAAAATTCTCAACTTAGAAGACACGGGAAAGGGGCTTGAAAGAGACAGAGTTTGTTCCAGACTCTAAGTGGAAGTCAACCATGGAACTGAGTAAATTAAGTAAATGGAAATCAGATTTGTTCCTGTGAAGACAGGCTGGGGTGGGATGCACAACAAAGGCTGGACCTCTGATGACCTGCGAAAGCCCCCAGAAGACTCTATAAAAGAACATCAAGAGAAAATCTAAGAATGAGAGATGATCTGGCATCTCAAATGAGATGGGCTGAAAGGGGAAGAAGAGGAATGCTTGAAGAAAAGCAGGGAGATTATAAAAGTGGTTCAAAAAGAAAATAATCAAGAATTAAGCAGTTTGGAGAAATGGTTCAGTGGTTAAGAGCACTCACTGCTCTGGCAAAGAACCCAAGTCTGATTGCCAGCACATGGTAGCTCATAGCCATCTGTAATCAGTTCCCAGGTATCCAGCACCATCTTCAAGCCTCTACAGTCACCAGGTATACACATGGTACATACATGTATGTGCAGACAAACATTCATGCAAATAAACTAAATCTTTTTGAAAAAAATAATAAAAGAACACATTATAGTGGGTACCTTAATTGACCCCTATGCAGCTTCTCATTCCTCCTTTCTGGAAAATGCTCCCCAAGTTTCCTTCAGGAGGCCACTTCCATAGCCTCCTCAGATTTGTTTGAGTGAAAAAATTCCATAGGTTGTTCTTGCATCCTGGGCCTGGCCAATTATCTTATTCTAGATCCCTAGCAATAATGACAGATTTGTCTCATCTCTAAAATGAGGCACATAGAGATGTAGGTCAGTTGGTCGGGTGATTGCCTAGAATACATGAAGCCCTGAGTTCAAGCCCCTGCACTCTATAAACCAGGCATGGTGGTTGCAGGCATGTAATGTTAGCACTTGGCAAGTAGAAGCAGAAGGATCAGAAGTTCAAAGACATCCTTGATTACCTATCAGGCTCCAGGCCAGCCTTGGCTACACAAGACCCTGTCTTAAACAAACAAATAAATAAATAATGAGGCATATGGACTTTGATGTTCCTAGGGGCCTTTTCAACATGACAGTTTCAAAATGCCATACCCATCCTGACCCAGGGTTAAGCAATTTTCTTCCTAGGAGTGTTATCTCCAAGGCAGATAGGGTAGCCCCACGCATTTGAACATAGTCATTAAACACCTGGCAAGAAATGATGCCCCACACACAGTTTAATAATTCATATCCCAATCCAATTACTGCACATTTCATAAGCAAGTGCTTATTAGAATATAGCCATTGCTTCTGAACAAGCAGCATTTTTAAGAGGGGAAATTACAATGATTATCTCCAAGATAGAGGCGTGAGTTATAGAACGGTCCCCCTCCTTCCTCATATCTATCACCTTCCTCCCATGTTCTCTCATGAAGCCTCCAGCTCCAGCTTGGTATAGCCCTCCACCCCTTCATACAAGGTCTTCCCTGTCTTTTCATCAAAATGCATCCCATCCTGAGTCTCCAGGGGACCCCAGTGTAAGACACTGTTCATTATCCTGATTATTATTAGTCATCTCTAACTTATTGTATGTGGAGGTAGAGGTCGTCTGGGGTCCAGAAGAGCAGCAGGCTGACAGGACTAGGAAGCCTTGGGTATCTGTGACCTCTTCTGAGCTTCTGAATCCTCATTACTAAGCAGAGCAGACTGGTTCAGACTTGAGTACTTTCAGCATGCAGTACATAGGTGGCCATCAGAAAGTTTAAGAATAAGGCTAAATAAGCTGGTTGTGGTGACTCAAACCTGGAAACCCAGCACTAGGGAGGTTGGGCTAGGAAAATCATGAGTCTCAGGTCAGCCTAAGCAACATAGTAAGACCCTATCAAACTCAGAAGAACTAAGTTTTTTTTTTTTTAAGATTTATTTATTTATTATATATAAGTACAGTGTAGCTGTCTTCAGATACACCAGAAGAGGGCATCGGATTTCTTTACAGATGGTTGTGAGCCACCATGTGGTTGCTGGGAATTGAACTCATGACCTCTGGAAGAGCAGTCAGTGCTCTTAACCGCTGAGCCATCTCTCCAGCCCGAAGAGCTAAGTTTTATCCAAATGCTATGTGTACTGGAACAGTCCTACTAGCCTCAGTTTCTGTTAGGAAATAATATGGTCCTAAAAACATGTAGTCTGTGTTAGTTTTAAGGGAGAGTAAGGCACAAAAGTGCCTTTTCCTGGGAAGAGTTGTAGCACAAGGATAATCATATCTCTAAACCTTGTACTCAAACTCAGAATGCTGAAGCAGTCAGCCTTTCATGTTGGACTTGGATGTTCAAAGCGTCTAACTCTTGGAACTCAGCAGAGAGCCAAGCTTGGGGTGGCGCTAACAATGCAGGAAGCATAAGAGAGAGACAGAGGAAATAAGAACACTGTGGAGCTGTTCAAGTGCTGCATCAACCCTTACCTGATAGCCTAGCATCTATGCTCCTGAAGTTTTTCGTTCCATAAGTCAATTACATAGTAATGGGATAGGGGCTGGAGCAATGGCATAGCAATAATCCAGTTACACAATAATGGGGGTGAGCCGGAGAGATGGCTCAGTCATTAAGCATCTACTGCTCTTGTGGAGGACCCAAACTCTGTTACTGCCATCTAAACTGGGCAGCTCATAATTGTTGGTAGCTCTGATTCCAGGGGATTCCAACACCTCTAGCCTTCATAGACACCTACATTGTCACGCTCACACATACACTTTAAAACATAAATTCTATTGATTAACCTGTTTTTAGGACAGCACACTGTAACTTAAAGCTAGAAGATACTTCAGTGACAGCATGTTTATACTGATATGTGCTCAGAAGTCATTGTTTCTAGAAGATTTACAAAAGGATATGTGATCTGCTCCCCATTTCCCCAAAAAATTTAAGATCCCCGCAGCATTAACATTCTGCAAACTTGTGAATCTGTGAAACTCAGATTTGTTGGTTTAAGATGGTACGTAATGAGTAACTCTTATCTTTGTAAAATGTCTTTTGTTTGTGTGTTTTAGTTTTAGTTTTAGTTTAGTTTGAGGTTTTCATTAGAAAGGAGATACACTCTCATTAGAGGAATACTGGTAAGCTCTGGAAAAACAAACACTAAAAAGACAGCCACTGTGTCCAATTTGAAAATATCCTCCCAATTTTTATTTCATTTTTCTGAGTATGATATTGAGGAAGTTCCAATATAGCTGAGTTCAAGTTATGTGTACAAGTTGTGGATGCCTCTTGACTCCTAAGATTATTTTATAATGACATATAATTTCCACACCATTACAACCATTTTAAATAGTTTCCCAAGCCCGCTAACTGGAGACTACCTCCCACAGTATGGCGCTATGCAAGCTGACAAGAGAGAAAGGAAATCGATAGTCCTACCCAGATGTAAAGCCGGTGAAGCACAACAGTGACTAGCCAGGCAAAAGATCCCCAGTGGTGAAAGAGTAGCACTTTTATCTGGGAGCAACCAACAGATAACTGATTGGACTTAATGCATACTCAACAGGAGGGAAGTCGTGCTTGGAACTATAAAACTAACCAATTACTCATGCTTAGAAAGGTCATGGACCCTAAAGGAAAACTTACTCCTGCCATTTTTCTAAACCAGTATGATTTCTAACTGAATTCTAAAAACTCATCCATATGCCTACCGATAAGTGTCTATCTCCGCCTGCATCAAAGAAGAATCTTTCTACAGCAGATAGATACTATTACAGAAAGCCACAACTGGTCAAAGTGCAGACTCGGGGAACTTTAGAGAAACAAAGATTTTAAGAGCCAGGAAATCGGGGTACCTATTGTTAACGTGACAGAGAAACTGTACTATGAACTCTCAACAATATGATTTCTTAAACAAGATCTGCATAATGACAACACCAGTTGATGTGGCAATATGGAGGGGGGAATTTAACAAGGCTCCACCCCAGATGAAGAGCTATAGGCAATCAATGGCTACTGAGAGTGGGAGAATCAGTCTTTCCCAGGGTTGAGTCCCTTGAAAGGTTATTGAATCATAAGTGCCAGCCATACACACTCACACATAGGAACAACACTAAATAGGTTTAGTAGGTTATATGTGTTTGTGGGTATGTATGTGTGAATGAATACATGCATATATGTAGCAGTAAGAAAAATAAAAAGAGTGGCTGGCATGGGAACCTAAGAGACCAGGAGAAACTCTCAGGATTCTACGAGGATGACCCATATAAAGACTCCTAGTAATGGAGGATGCGGAGTCTGAACTGGTCATCTTCTGTAACCCGGAAACTTCCAGTGATAGGACTGGGACACCAATCCAGCCACAAAACCTTCAATTTAAAATCTATCCTGCCTGCAAGGTCTGCAGGGGTGATGGAGGCCCAGAACTTATAGGAGTGACCAACAGATGACTGGTCTAATTTCAGGCCCACTCCATGGAAGGAGGCCATGCCGGGATGGCCAGGAACTGAAGGTTAAATAGCCCAAAGAGCTAGGATAGAAAAAAATCAATAAAATGATTCCTAATGATATTCTTCTATACGCATGGATTGGTGCCCAGCTCAGTCACCATCGGAGCGCCTTCCTCCATCAGCTGATGGAGGCAAATGAAGAACCCAACAACCAAACAACAGGCAGCGTTGGAGACGTCCATCGGTTACCTCCCCTCAGACCGAGAGAAACCCCACAGAAAAGGAAGAGGAAGAATTGCAGGAGCCAGCAGGATCAGGGACACCAGGAGAGAATGGTCTACAGAATCTACTAAGAAGGTATCATGGGGGGAATCATAGAGACTGAAGAGACAATCATGGAGCCTTCGTGGGTCTGCACAGGGCCCCCTGCAAATATGTTATGGTTGTTTACCTTGGTGTTTTCGTGGGACTCCCAGCAGCGGGAGTGGGCGTGTCCCTGACTCTTTCACCTGCTCTTGGGACCCTTTTTCTCCACCCGGGTTGCCTCATCCAGCTTTGATGCCAGGGTTTGTGCCTAGTCGTGTTGCCCCTTGTTATGCCATGTTTGGTTGATATTCCTGGGAGGTCTGATCTTTTCTGAAGAGAAATGGAGGAAGAGTAGATCTGGGATAAAGGAGAGGTTGGGGGAAGGGGTAGACTGGGAGGAGTATAGGGAAGGGAAACTGCAGTAGGGATATATTTTATGAGAGTAGAATTTTTTAAAAGGTCATGAATTTGAGAGGGAGTTTGGAGGAACACGGGAAGAATTAAAGGTGTGAGAGAGAGTGGTATAATGATGTAAATATAGTATTCATGGATGTATTATGTATGTATATATGTATGATGTATGTATCAAAAAAAACTAAAACTTTAAAATAAAAATAAAATGAGTTCCTAACATTCTTGAAAGAATATCTATAATTTCCTTTACCATTTCATGAATAAAGGATAAAATGAGGCTGTTTCCATATATTCCAGAAAAATACATTTGTTTTATTTCCTTTTTAATAAAGGACTCTTTTTTAGTGTAAAGATGTTGCCAGCAGTAGATGCCCACTGAGTGTCAGAGCAAGTGGGGTACAAGGTGAATACCATTCTATGTTGAAGTTAGGCCCTGATTCTTCCTCCCAGTCCCATGCCTCCAGAAATAAGACTCAGACTCAAAATATATTTACAAATATATTTGCTGTACAGATAGGCTCTTCTCTGACTAGATATAATGTAAAATATTCCATTTATTCTAGCCTACATTCTGCCATGTGACTGGTCACCTGTGCTCAAGTACCATGCGTCCATCTCATCACATCTCCCCAGCCAGACCTGTTCCTGACAATTGATGTAGTCTTCTTCTACCTTTTATAATTAATTCAGAAATCTGTCTTCAATTTTCTACTTTATGAACTATGAAAATCCATTCCATGCTACTATCTTCACTTTGCAGAAGACGACCAGTAAGACAATGAGTTGAAGGCAAAATGACCAGAATAAAATCAAGTTTAGGATCAATTCAATCCACACACGAATCTTGCAGTCTTTTTTTTTTATATATACAAGTTAATTCTTTTTTCTGCTTCAGCTATTAGATATCTTCTACTGTTTAGAGTTGAATTTCCTTGTAATTTTTGAAGCAAATTACTTAACTCATTGTATTTAATCCAATTGTAGGGCTTAGCCAATTAATATCTCCCATTAATTTTTGAAAATCGTTAAGAGTTTGCAATTGGTCCCTACTGATCTGTACCTTTTATAGTCACAATTTTTTGTTGATTGATTTTTTAGAACCTAAATAACTAAGTAAATCGCCTCCTTTTATCTTTTCTGAAACAATCTCTAACCCCAGTATGGCAAAATTCTTTGTGTTACTTTAAATATATTCTCTAAAACATCTTTGTCAGAATCAGTCAACAAAATATCATCCATATAATGATAAATTATAGATTGAGGAAATTCCTTACAAATTATTTCCAATAGTTATTGCACAAAACATTGACATAAAGTTGGACTATTTACCATTCCTTGTGTAATGTCCCTTCCAATGGTACCTCTTTAGTGGACCATTGTTGTTCAGAGTAGGTACTAATGAAGCAAACCTTCCCTTATCTTGCCCACACAAGGGTCTGGTAAGAAAGGCATTCTTTCAAGTCAATTATTATTATAGGCCACAATCTCAGTAACAAAGAAGGTAAAGGAAGTCCAGGCTATAAAGGACCCATTGGCAGAATTATCCTATTCACTGCTCTTAAATCCCTTTTCCTGATTTCTTTTTTACAACAAATACAGGAGAATTCCATGGGCTGGTAGACTCTTCTATATGTTGAGCCTCCAGCTGCTCTTGTACCAGTTGTTCAAGTGCCTGCAATTTTCCTTTTGTTATGGGCCACTGCTCTTGCCATACATGTCTGTTTGATAGTTGTTTTAGGTGCAAAGCTGATGGTACGTCAACAGTGGCCACTTTTATAAATTTGGAAAATCAATCCCTGTGGTGTCCTGTGTTTGGACAATGGGCATAGCTTGTGATTGTTCTCGATCATATCAATACCTACCAGGAGCATTTACCACATCACCCCTAATTTCCTCATTTGCTTTCTCTGGAATTGCAGGAATTTTAATTTTAGTGCCCCATTGTCGTAAAAGATCCCTTCCCCATAAGTTTATGGGTATGTCATTCACATAAGATCTCAACTTCCCTGTTTGCCCTTCTGGTCCCATACAGGTAGTCCATTGGATACTTTGCCTTGTTTGTGATACTTTACCAATTCCTATAAACTGTGTGTAAACCTTCTGAAGTAGCCAATCTGGATTCCAAGACTTTTGGAAAATATACTAACATCAGCTCCTGTATCCACCAAACTTTCTATTTCAACACCATTCATTTGTACCATTAATTTGGGTCTCTGATCATTTACCACCGTTTGCCAGAACATATGTTTTCCAATATTCCCAAAAGTCTCTGTTCTTTCTACTGCAGAGGCCTTGCCCTTGTAAGGAAACAACAACAACTGAGCAACTCTATCCTCTGCATTAATTTACATCTCCTTTTTCACATATGCTATGATTTTAGTTTCTTCCTTCCTATCCCCATCTACTATACCCAGATGCACAATAAATCTTTGAGAAGTTAATCCACTTCTTCCTATGATTATTCCCACTGTCCCTAAGAGTAAATGACCATAAACACCAGTGGTTAACTTATAACATCCAACTTTTGGGGATAGTGTAAGAGGCAAATCAATGGTCAGATCCAAAGCTACACTTCATTTTGTGGCATGTATAAGATCAGAAATATTTAGGTTTTTTTATTTATTTATTTAATATATATGAGTACACTGTCACTGTCTTCATGCACACCAGAAGAGGGCATCGGATCCCACTACAGATGGTTGTGAGCCACCATGTGGTTGCTGGGATTTGAACTCAGGATCTTTGGAAGAGTAGTCAGTGCGCTTAACTGCTGAGCCATCTCTCCAGCCCAGAAATATTTAGTTTTAAGTTTCTTGCCTGCTTGGTACCTTCTGCTTGATCAAAGGAAGACAGTTCATATTGTTTGCTGTGGGGCCTCAAGCAGTTTGTTTCCCAATTGCAAGAGGTTATCTCTTATATCTTTCTTGGATCTATAATCCTTTGACCAATGTTTGCCCTTTCCAGAGCAACTACAATACTCTGTTTTGAGGTTCATAGCAGCCAGAACCTGCTTGTTCTCTTCTATGAATGCTTTAGTCTCTGAAGTCAATGTACATGCTATTTTGAATTCAGAATGTTGGAAATGACCCAATTCACCACAATTAAAGCATCAGGAATTTTTATTCCTGAGACTTCTAGCTACAATTTGCTCAATGATATTGACATGGTGCTCCTGAGAACCAATACCAGCTGTCACTCCTATCCATTTATCTATCATATGCCTTCAATTGTCTGATTGCTCTCTGACATTCAGTATTTGCATTTTCAAATGCCAAAATTTCTATCAATGACTGTCTGGTTTCAGGATCTGATATGGTTCTATTTACAGATGATCCCAATTTCTACAAGAAATCAGCAAGTGCTCCTGCAGAATCTTGTATAACCTTGACAAATGAGGTAGATCCCCGCCCAGGCTCCTCAATCATATCCCAGGCTCTTAAAGCTGCAACACAAAATTGTTCAATTGTGACATCGTCAAATTGAATTTGTTCTTGTAGATCAGCATACCCTTCAGCAAGGAGTTGGTCTTTAGTAACATTTATCCCCCTTGCTGTATTAAATTGTTCTATTTTTGGGCTTCATAACTCCACCATGACAACCATTATAATTGTTGACCAGCTTCTAGCACAACTGACACTAATCCCTTCCACCTTGGGGAATAACTCTATACCACATAGCCCTGTTACTTAACATTTCTTTAAGGAATGAAGAATGCAAGCTATACAAGTCAACAGCCTCTTTAAAATGTTTTAGAACTAGCATTTCTATTGGACACCATGTCAACTCGTTATAAGCATGACCACCATCCTCAGCAGGCATATGCTGCACAAAGAATTTGAAAGCTTAAGGTGCCTATGTAGACCCAAGCAAATCCTCTTGTGATACACTTGGCTGAACACTAACCCAATGTCTCTATACCACCTCTTGCTCTTCCTGACCCCTTGTCTAACTGAGGTTGTTCTGGGTACCTAGAAGTCAAAGTGTGTGGAACAGGGCAGGGCAACAATTTGTCTTCCAACCTAGTTTGCTTCCTGCTTTCATCATGAGGTAAATTCCCAATCTCAGACACCAAGCCTAAACCCTGTTGTTCTCTTTCCACTGGTTCTTTTTTGCTTTCCAAGACCTTCCACCTCTATCCACAAACTCTCTACCTGCAAAGCCAACTCTATAATCCTTTCTGACACAAACAAACTGAATGAACCTTCTGATTTTTTCAGCTTTTCTCCCAATCTTTTCCAAAATAGTACACATGAAGACTGTGAAGCAAAAACCAGAAAACCCCCTCTAGGAACAAGGCAGCTGCTGCTATTTTGCCAGCTTCCTTAAACAACATTCCCAACCCCACAGAACCTGCCTTTTTCTCTACTACATTAGAAGTAGAGTTACCCAGTATGCCTAAGCCATATTGGGTACCCCCTGTAGGCTGATTTTTCAAAACATACTGTAATAATGGTTCTTAAATGCTTCAACTTCCCTTCTAAACCATCAACCAGAGGTAGCAGAAGAAGATGGTTAATAGGACAAGGGGAATGTGGGCCTGTTTAGAAGTAGTTCTTTGCAGCAATTCCAAACACAAATCAGTAGTGACAGTCCAGTCCAAATGGCAAACACCAAAAACGAATCAATAATGGTGGTTCAATCCAGAAGAAACCTTGAGGCTCCAATGAATTGATGTGAGTTCATGGAGGAAGCAGCCAGAATACCACAGAACTTTTTTGGAGGTTTTGACAAAGTCATGACAAGTGAAGATTGGTAAAGATCAACAAAAAATGTTGCAAGGTGAACCAATGCAAGAGTGTCATCCACTGTCTGTTAGGTTATATTTATACTCTTTCCAAACACCCATGTCCTCTCAAGTGTCTTTTTTCAGCAAAACATAACATGCCCTCTCACCAGACAGCTTCCAGAAAAACACCATATGTCTGCTTCAGCAAAATATCCTCTCCTAAGACTGTTTCCAGAAAAACATAACATGACACAACTGAGTTTTGAAAGAAACCAGACATTTCCACTTCAATCCTGGGTCTAAGAAGTTGGGGTCACAGAGACAACTCCTTGGGGCCCATGGCTGGCTAATAGAAAGTGGCATCCATTTGTAAGGTGCTCCTCCAGCATTCCTGGCATCAACCCTGGAATTGAGTGCCCACTCTAGGAAGTGTGCTTGGGAACCAGCCCTGGGCAGAAGGCTGCATTCCCCTTCTTCATTCTCTGAGGAAGAAGAGGCATTTGGCACAAGCTGCCCCTGTTTGAGCAGCTCTGCAGTGGTCTGGCTCTCTCTGTGCTGGAGAAGGAAGTCTTATTCTGTGTTTGAGCTGTAAAAAAGATTGTTCTAATGCCCAAATCAATGTGGTCAGTCTAGAGGTGACCTTGAGTCTAAAGGTCAGTCTTTAGGCAACCCCTGTGCTGAGGATTCTCTCTGAGTGTTCAATTGGTTTAGCACTCTCTTGGGTAGAGAGAAAAATGAATCTCTTCATGGAACCATTTCAGAAAGCATACTAAGAAAACAAGACACTCAACAGTTGTCTGAATCTACCGCCTTCCATAATAGGCTGTATGAGGTTGAGATTCTGTTTGAAAGAATTGATTAAAGAGTCCATTTTTGCTAATTCTAGATTTTAGCAATCCATGTTTAGGCAGATATGAGAGATAACAGGATTATTACTGATAATAACTACTTCCATTAGCAAGTCAGACCATATGCCACTTTGAGATACCCATGCTTAGCTCATGCTACAGAAAACTCTACCCAGTAGATAGTACCACTTACTATCAAGTGAGGAAATATGTCTGAGAGTTTCCACAACAGCCAGAATCACATCATCAATGGTAGTGGGTCAGGATCCACACAGGCCAAAGGCCTCAGAAGGCCCATACTCATCCCCACTGAGGACTGATGCAGGAAACTGTGAGTTCTGCCAGCAGTAAGTTCAGAGCAGGTCAGAGAGACCAAGAACTCTGCACCCCACAGTATCAATCAAGGATGTCCCAAAAACTACAGAGCCCATTCAGAGTCAACAGCTTTGCATAGGTCACCTGAGAAGGAGTTTTACATAATTTTGCTTCTGTTTTTTTTTTTTTTTTAAGAAAAAATTCATATCTCAACTTGCCAAGTTAAGTTGTACAGTTTAGGAGTATTTCACATATGCACAATGCTGTGCAATGGCCACTATTTAGTTCCAAAATATTTGCATCACTCTAAAAGAGCCATTTCTCCCCCAGTCTTCCTGCTGATCAGCCTCTGGCAGCCAATATCTTGCTCCTGGGGAATTGCCCATTCTGGGTATTCCATATCTACAGAATACCCTCTGGGAGCAACTGCCATACCCAACTTGTTCTGTAGGCAGTGGACCAAGACTCAAAGTATAAGGTAGTGAGAATTCGTCTTTCTATACCTGTCCTAAAATCCCACCCCCCTGATACTTGACTAGTCTTTCCCAAACTGGACATCCACATCCACCTTCAACATAACCTTCTCCATCAATAAGCTAGAGATTACACCCTCTCCTGAGCAATGACCTGAGAAATCCTAAGGATTACACCACTTTTTCCTTTGGCTCCCAATGGGCAAGACAAAGGTAGAACTGATTTTTATTGGTATCCAACAGTGTGAACAAAAGCCTTTAGCCCAGGCATAGATGTCCTCACTTTGAGCACACGTCCTTAAACTGTCTCCCTTACCTGCACCTCACTGGCCTTTGCCCTGAGCAGCAGAGCTCTGAGGACCACATGCACCCTTGTAGATCTTCTTCTAAAATTATTTCTGTGTTAGTATCTTTGGCAGTGAACAGTAAGACTAGTTCTCATCGTGTTCAATTATTTTCCCTTCTGGTTAGAGAGAGAGCAGGAGAGAACTTCAGAGCTTCTCAAAATGAAGATGAGAAGTTGGAGAGAGGAATGGCAATGTCGGCCCAGTGCCTGAATATTTCCCAGTAACACATGCACACACACGAGGGGAGGATCAGGATAAGGAGGATAAGGATAAGGAAGGAAGGAAGCATCTGATGGTCAACAAGGGATGGAAGATTTTGTCCTTTGAGACAACCTTTACATTTCCCGAGACCACCGTGCAGAAACAAATGGACACACAGAACGCCCTGCTCATTTGATGTGCTCTTTAAAGTGTGGGTAGAAGAAAACTCTTGATTCTCACTCCTCTGCAGGAAAGAAGTATTCTCCAAGACTGTCTAAATGCTCACAGTTTCCCAAGACAATTTCAGTTTATCTGCTTCTTAACCTAACAGTAGTAAGGTATGATATTTTTTAAAGATTTTATTATTTATTTCATGTATATGACTACACTGTAGCTGTCTTCAGACACAACAGAAGAAGGCATCGGATCACATTACAGATGGTTGTGAGCCACCATGTGGTTGCTGGGTTTTGAACTCAGGACCTCTGGAAGAGCAGTCGGTGCTCTTAACCGCTGAGCCATCTCTCCAGCCCGTAAGTTATGATATTTGATTACCTAGTATATTAGAAAACTTCAGAAAGCATTTATTTATTTATTTATTTATTTATTTATTTATTCATTTATTTTCTGGGGACTGGAAAGAGGGCTCAGTGATTAAGAGTGCTTACTGTTTTATCAGAAGACAAGTTCAGATCCCAGAACAACATTAGACACCTCACAACCCACTGTGACTCCAGCTCTAGGGAAGGCAGTGCCCCTTATCTACTCCATGAGCATACACACACACACACACACACACACACACACACACACACACACACACACACACACACACACACACACACACACACACACACACACACACACACACACACACACACACACACACACACACACACACACACACACACACACACACACACACACACACACACACACACACACACACACACACATACACACACACACACACACACACACACACACACACACACACACACACACACACACACACACACACACACACACACCCCACACATACACACACATACACACACACACACACACACACACACACAAACACACCTTCACACACCACACAATCACATACACACATACACACACACGACACAAACACACACACACACACACACACACACCCACACACACACACACACACACACACACACACCCACACACACACACACACACACACACACACACACACACACACACACACACACACACACACACACACACACACACACACACACACACACACACACACACACACACACACACACACACACACACACCACACACACACACACACACACACACACACATACACACACACACACATACACACACACACACATCAGATATACTACATCTACTTTTAAAGTATATATTTCCCATTCTCCTCACTACAATTTGTCATCTTCATCCTTCCTCAACTTCTCTCAAAGGTCCCACTTACTTCAGGGCTATAGACCGAAGTTGCCAACATAGCTATGCTCTCGGGTTCTCTGAGGAACAGGGCTCACGGTGAAGCACATACCCAGGTTAAAAGGAAGCAAAGGGGTCCACTGAGATGAATCAGGAGGTAAGGGTGCTTGACACCAGGCCCGAAGGCTTGAATTCAATCCTCAGAACCAACACAGTGGAAGAAGAGAACTGCCTCACCAAAACTGTCCTCCAACTGCCACTTGTCTGATGTGGCACGTACACCCATGTACGTACACACACACACACACACACACACACACACACACACACACACATGTAAATAAATAAATGCAAAAACATTAAATAAGTGAAAGGAAAAACAAAAATTTTGTTCATCCAGCATTGATAACCAGACATCCAAATCATCCAAATAGTTCAGAATTCCATAAACAGAATCCCCTAAAGCACTCAGTCATATTAAGGCTGTGATTGGCTGGGCTGCAATCACAGGTGTCCAGGGCAAGAAGAACCTCAATCTCTGTGAGATGTTCATTTTCTACATCTTTCTGTGCTGGAGCATGGATTATTCTTCTTATAACTCTTTTTTTGTTAACTGAGTCATAAAAATTATGCATATTTATAAAGTATCATATGATGTTTCCATATATATGTATATATATATTGCATACTGTTCAAATCAGAGTAACATTATAAATCTTTTCTTATGTTTTTTTTAATATTTATTGATTGATGCACTGTGCATGAATATCCCATCTGTGCCTAGTGCCCAGGAAGGCCAGAAGAGGGCACCAGATTCCCTGGGACTGGAACTATAAATTAACCTCCATTAATCCTCACAGACCCACCCAGAGGCTTGATTTCAGATCTAATTAAGTTGACAACCAAGATTAAACATCACAAGGGCATTACCGTTATCCACCATCACTGTAGTCCACATAGAATTACAGAACTCCGTGCCTGTCTTTAATCAACTGTAACACAGTACCCACGAGCCAACCTTTCCCAGCCGTTTTTCCCAGCATCCAGTAGCCACCATTTGACTCTCAGCAGCTAGGAGACAAAAGCTTTGACAATCCTTACGTGAGTGCAATAAAGCAGGGTGTGCCTCCTGTGCATGGCTTGTTTCACTTTTCATAATGATATTCAGCTCCATCCATTTTGTTACAGATGGCAAGACTTCATCCATTTTAAGCTGAATTGTGTTACATTCTATATAGATACTTTTTTTCCTTGTCTTTCCTTCATTGGGCAGACATGTAAATTTTTTCCATTTTTCAGCCATTGGAATAACACCGCAATAAATACTTGTCATACACAGCATGTGTCCATGATCCTCATTCCGGGACAACTAATTTGCTTGGGGGCCAAGTATACTCAATGGTTACATTAATATGCACAGTAAAATTAAACATTTATGCAACCTTTGTCTCCTCATTTCCAAAGAACAAGTCCTGTCACTGTCTGCAAAAGATATTTTCCTTGACACTGCTTATCTGGTCCCCTTGACTTGAAATTCCACTTAAAAAAAAAACAAGAATAACTTACATTTTTTAAGTGTAAACAGACTCCAGATATTTTTTAAAAAATCGGTCATACAAATTCAGTATAAGAAGACATGAAGAAATGGGTCGGAGCAGACACTCTATAAAGACTTCTTAGAGCCCAAGTAGAGAGCTCAGTGCTTAAGAGCACTTGTTGCTCTTCCAGAGGACCCAAGTTCTGTTCCCAGCACCCACGTCAGACAATTTACCACTATCTGTAACTCCAGCTTCAGGAGGTCTGATGTCTCTGGCCTTGGTGGACACCTGCGTTCATATATACATACTCACATACAGACACATTTGCCTATAATCGATTTAAAAATAATAAAAATAAATCTTTTAGGAATAACCTGATACAGGGGCCAAGGAGGTGTGAGGGTTCAGAACAATTGCTGCTTTTGCTAAGGACCTGGATTCAGATCCCAGCACCCTCATGGTGGCTAACCATCATCTATAACTCCAGGTCCTGGTATTCTGACTCCCTCTTCTGGCTTCCATAAGAATCAGGCACTCACATGGTGCACATACACACATAAAGGCAAAACACTCACACAAATAAATAAATCTATTCTTTTTTTTTTTCTTTTTTCTTTTTTTCGGAGCTGAGAACCGAACCCAGGGCCTTGTGCTTACTAGGCAAGAAATCTACCACTGAGCTAAATCCCCAACCCCAATAAATCTATTCTTAAAGAATAACTATTTTGCCTAGCAAGCGCAAGGCCCTGGGTTCGGTCCCAGCTCCGAAAAAAAGAAAAAAAAAAAAGAATAACTATTACTCCTCTTGAGAGGCTGTTTAATATGCAGCAGAAACTCTAGTTTTACTTTAGTGTCCAAACACTGGGTTAAGAAGTCTGAGCCCCTTTTCCCCAGTGTAGGGAATGCCAGGGTATTGAGATGGGAGTGGGTAGATGGAAGGGGGAGCAACCTCGTAGAAGCATGAGGAAGGGGTATGGGAGAAGGGGGAAGTGGGAAAAGGGATAACATTTGAAATGTAAATATATAAACAAAGAGAAAAAAAGTCTGAGCCCAGAGTATGGGAGTTGCTGTCCAGATTAGAACAAGCTTCTCTTTTTCGAGTGGGCTGTCTGCTCTTAAATGAGAATCAGGCTTGTAAGGTGATACATAAATGTCAACCTGGAAGTTAAAAAGACCCAACTGTGAGTCTTAGCTCTGTCACTTACTACCTGTGTGACACTGGAGGAGTCACCTAACCTCCCTGATCTTATTTGCTACTCACAAAAAAAAAAAAAAAAAAAGGAGAGGAAGGGGAAAAGGAGAAAGAACCAGAACTGTTGTGTAAACCACACGAGATGACATGTGAGAAGCACAGAGCACAGAACTACTGAACGCTGTCCAAATCAGAATGTTCAAAATCTTTTCTTAAAGCTTTTAAGTGTATATTAATATATTTACTGGTATTAGTTGGGCCTCTGTAGGGCAGATGCTGATCAGGGCTCAGCAGATGCCAGGAGAGGGCACCAGATCCCCCTAGACCACTTTGAGGGGTCAAACAACCCTTTCACAGAAGGCACATGTCAGATATCCAATATATTAGCTACTTCCATTATGATATATAATATATGATCCATAATGTAAATATGTATCAAAGTACATATTCATACGTCGTATACAAAGTAGCAAAGTTAGAGTTATGAAGTAGCAACGGAAATAATTTTGTGGTTGGGGGGGTCACCACAACACTAGGAACTATATTAAACGGTCACAGCATTGGGAAGGTTGAGAACCACAGCTGTAAAGAAACAGACCTGATAGAATGAATGTATATTAAGAGGGGTTCTGTTAGGCTGACATATAGAATGGCTGAGTAGACCATAGAAATGTTCTACAATGTAGGCACTGCTGTCACACAGCATGTACTTTCTAAAGCACTTACAGTAGTTATGCAAGATCCTAAGATTAAGCACTATGGGTTTCTGGTGTTTTTAATTGTTTGGTTTTTAGGTTAGGGTTGCTATTTTCTTTTCAGTACTAGTTAGTCCTTGTTGAACTTGTATTTTGTGCTAGGCCCTGTCCCAGCACTAGTTCGCCTGATTTTCATAGAATCCAGTCATTTCCTTAGTGGAAGAAAGAGAGAAAGCAGAATTAGGTACCAGGTTGCCTGGTCCCACATCTGCCCTCTAGGTCACTGTTCACATCAAGGAGCAGCTGTCAGTTTTGTATAATCCAAAATAATAATAATAACAATAACAATAATAATAACCAAGGTTATTTTTAAAATAATTTGAGGTTTTTAAATATATGTTTGTGAAAGGACTAGAAAGCCCTACTGAATGTCTAAGAACTGGAACAAGGAAAATCCTTTAGTGCAAGGGAACTATTTATTTATTTATATTTTTTGACGGAGTCTCACCAAGTAACTCTGGTTGGCCCAGACCTCACTATGAAGGTCAATCCATAAAGTTTTTCCTGCGTCTGCCTCCCAAGTGCTGGGATTAAAGAGGTCCCACTCTGCACACCAGTGAGTTTCTTTTTTATCTTATTTATTTATTTTTATGCATATGTATGATTTTTGCCTGAATATTTATGTGTTCCGCATGCTTTCAATGCCAGCAAATCCCAGAAGAGGACACCAGATCCTCCTAGAACGAGAGTTAGAACAAGTGCGAGCCACCCTATGGGTGCTGGCAATGAAACCCATTATCTTCTGGAAGAGCAGCCAATTCTCTTAACCACGATACCATCTATCCAGTGCCTGAGACCGTCTTTCTTAATCTATAGTATAGACAGTAGTACCCAATCCTATAAGGGTGCTTTAAAATCTAATAATATGGTATCTTTTTTTTTTTTTTTTTTTTTTCTTTTTTTTTCGAGCTGGGGACCGAACCCAGGGCCTTGCACTTCCTAGGCAAGCGCTCACCATGAGCTAAATCCCCAGCCCCAATAATATGGTATCTTAAAGCAATCTGTTTAGACCTGACTACTTCTGCTTCCTAAGTACTGGGATAAAATGCCCGCGTCACTACATCAGAGGGACATTTCCAAGGTTTAATTTTCTTGTGTGGGAGTGAAGCCGGGATTAAGTCTAGGCTTTGGGCATGCTAGGCAAGCACTCAACTATTGAGTTATATCCCAGTCGCAGAGGAACATACGGAGAACAGAGGTTTAAGGGCCTGACCTACTTGCTATGAATAGAAGAAATGATCTCTCCCCAGGACCTGTAGATATAAATAGTGAACTGTTACTGTAAACGCTGACGGTCCTCGGTACCCTGGTGTGCCGCATTAACGTGGGAAAGGAATCATTTACATGATCACATTCCGTGTTCGTAACAAACCACATCGGCATCCGTGAACCAGGAAGCCCACCTTTCAGAGGTTAATCGCGTGTTTGGACCTCAGTGCACAAAAACCGGCCTGGGTCTGAGAGCTACACGGTCTCTGCTGCTCTTTTCCCCACTGGCTCGGAAAGCTGCACGAGGGATAGGAGTCTGAAACAGTCTCGTGCAGTGAACACCAGCTTTTTAATAACTTCTCATCTCTAAGTATCAGTGCAGGTGCCAGGCTCTGGACTTTCGAGGCCGACACTCACAGAGCCAGCGTGGCCCCAAGTTCCACTCTAGGAACCTGTGGTTTCTCCTCTCCTGCTCTACCCACACCTACCTCTTCAAAGATGTTCAACATCTGGGTACAGGCCTGGGCTGCAGAAGAATCTGTCTCTCTGTGCTGGCTTGCCACCTCTCAATTCCAGAACGATGCACTACACCTGATTTATGGCCTGACAGGCGGCCTCATTCTGGTCCACGTCTCTGAGCTGGTGAAGTGCTCGGGGGGATATTTACTAGAGATGTGCTCCTCCGGGTGCACTGTAGGGAACTCTTTAAGTGGAAAAGGCTTGAGAGGCAGACACGTCTCAAAGAGCCAATTATGAGATGCAACTGTTTGATGACCACGTGCGGTGGATTTTGCCGTCCGTTCCGTTTCATCTAATTGAACCTTTCACTTCCGCGGGCAGCTCGCCTTACAAGCTTGTGTTTGCCTTTGTTGGCAGGAGGTAATCAATAGGGGAGATGTGGGTGCATTTCAGCATTTATTAGCAGCCCAATTGGAAGTTGTTTTATTTTAATAACATCCTGGCCTGCGTTCTGTTCAGGGTAAATCAACAGCTTTGAAGATTAATAGAAGACAAAGGCCTGCTTTATGTTAGCTCGTTAGGGATAGAGAAACCAGGGGAGGAAAGGAATCCCATAGAGAAATTGAAAAGTACCTTAAAACCACATTTCCTTTGTTTGGGGGGGGGGAGTAAAAGCAAGCAAAATGCCCTCTGTTTGTTCTGAAGGTCGGAAAATCCGACTTTCCAAAGATGTACCTTCCTAAACATAACAGGGAGAGCCTCCCTTCTGAGCCTCTCCACCGCTCTAACCTACCATTTTTACACTGTTGGCATCCATTAATCTCAATGAGAGCAACAACAGGGATCAGAAAGGGGAACCAGATGTGGTGATACACCCTTGTAACAGGCCATCCTTAGCTACATGGCAAGCTTGAACCAGCCTTGGCGACCTGAGACCATATTATAAATATATAAATAAATAAATAAATAAATAAATAAATAAATAAATAAATAAATAAATAAATAAATATTTTAAAAGGCTGGGCAATGGTGGTACATGCCTTTAATCCCAGCACTTGGGAGGCAGATGCAGATGTACCTCTGTGAGCTTGAGGCCAGCCTAGCCTACAGAGTGAGTTCTAGGACACAGAGAGACCCTGCCTCAAAAACCCATAGAGAGACAGACAGACAGACAGACAGACAGACAGACAAAGGAAACAGTTACATACTGCCATTTGTTAATCAGACATGAACCCAAGGCCTTAAATGTTCATACTCTCAAACGCAGGGCATGCTGGTGGAAACCGGAAGCCTTCAGAAGAAGCAGAACGCCATGGTGAGTTATTTATGAACTCACTGCACACCTTGGCCCCTAAGATTCAAATGACCAGAAAACCTCTTCATGGATCAGAGCCAGATGACTCAGCCTGTAAAGCACTCATTGCCCAAGCCTGGTGACTTGCGTTTCATCCTTGGGACCCAAATAAAGAGGAAGAAAAGAACTGACTTCGCAAAATTATCTTCTGACCTTCACATGCATGCCGTAGGGCACAGGTACACACCCAACAACAATAATAAATTATTATTTTATAAAGCCTTTTCTGAGATCCTAACCCATGTATCCCACTACACCCCCTCCGCTTTTATAGTACATCTAAAGCAGACAGACTTGTAGGAACATTCCATAGAATGACGGTGGGCAGGGACTGGGGGAATGAATGAGACATCGGTGTTAGAACAAGATGATTGGAGTTCAGCTGGATCAGATGCTAACGTTCTGGAGGTAGATAGTGACGATGGCCGAGCAACAGAGGCAGGGACGTTGCATGCTTAGAATGAGGATGGTGTTGTGTAGAGTTAGCCACGTCCATACTCTTTCATCTTCAGACTCCATTGCTCTCTTCTGTCTCCCATGACAATGGCTGTACTATTGGCCCTACTTCTCAAGACAGCCATCAGGAAACTCACCCTGACTTCACCTCATGACCTGACCACTCCAGAACCATCCTCCTGCCTAAGCGAGTGTCCACTGGTCAGCTTCCCCTTACTCTCTGCCGTCTTCCTGGCCCAAGCAATCCCTAAAGGACCTCGTTCCTAGTTCCCCAGCACCCACCCAGACCCTGCTTCCTACAGGCTGCTCTCCACCAGCAACAGGGATGAGCCTTCACAGACAGAAAATGGGCTGCCTTTTCCTGTGCGGAAGCTTCCAGCCACACTTGGAATAGAATCCAGAATCCTCTCCAAGCCTTCCTTGACCCTACACTTGGCAGGGTTATTCCTCTCGTGGCACATTCTCCCTTAACCTGCTTACTCCAACACTTTGAAACTCCTTTCATTTCTCAAAGCAACCAGGCTTCATGCTCACTCGGAGCTTTTATCTACAGCAATGCCTTTGCCTGGGACACCCTCTCCTCCGTCAGTTGCTTGGCAGAATCGTTCTTTGACTTCCGGTCACAGCGGAAGTGGAACTTTCCTAATGTTTCCCTCGGTGATGCCCTGTCTATCTTCCACCCTCCCAAGTGCTCTCTTCTCCCCCCTACCCGTGACACTTTCTATATATCCATATTAGTCTATTCGTTCCCAGACTATCAAATTCCTGAGGTAGCAGTCAGGGTTGCCTGCACAACCCCGGCACTTAATACAATAGGTGGCAAACAGTAGGTGCTCAATACATGTATGCTGAATGAATAAATAAATAAAGGAATGAGCGATCTTCTAAAGCACCCTAATAGACAAATGAGAAAACCTACCATTAGCCCAGACAGCCTCTGCCTTCTGTTTCCCTGGACTCCCAGAGAAGTTTCTGCACAGCTATCCAAGCCCACTCCAGATACACTATTACATGTACCCACTCAAAGTCACTCAACGAGGACACATACACTCCAAGGTCCTCACAAAAGAGCTTCACCTGTTTTGAAAGAGTGTCAGTGTGACCCTCACCAAGGACAAGAAGACTGCTTCAGCTCTTCTCCGGGCCGACATAAAGCCCCTGGCGAGTACCACCCATCTACCCTCCATCATCTACTCCCTACCCTTGATTTTCAATGGCATCCTGCCTTCTGCACTGGTGAACAACTTCCTTGAAACCACATGAGAACAGTAATAGAGACAGAACATAAGATGAGGTCTGTGGCTGCCAAGAGCCCCGAAGCCATCCCGATGCCTTAGTCAGCATAATGAGCCAGCCGGGGCTCCCTCTGCAGACGCTCCTCTTGCAGGGGACCTTCTCCTAAGGTAACGCTCCAACAAACAGTACTGGGGCAAGAACTGCTGCTACAGTGATTGTTATCCTTATTATGAACTCTAGTTTATTTTCATTTAACCGGTAATTATTTTAAATTACATGGCTGAAGGGTTGTTACAATGGATATTTCGTGGCTCATTCTCTATCAATGCGAAAATATGGGCTATTTTAAGTCCAGCCATTAGGAGTTGCAGTGATGAGCACCTCTCAGTGCAGTATGGGAAGTCTAAGCCTAATGGCTTTTCACAATAGTCTAACTTCTGTTGCCATTATAGAGAAAGATGTGAAGACTCTTTTCTCTTTAGACAATGACAGGCTCCTGAATGTCAGAGATGCAGCAGCCTATCTTGCAGTCCATTTGGATGTGGCCCTCTTCTGAGAGAGAGTGTGTGTGTTTAAACAGGGCATGATGACCTTTAATCTCAGCCTTGTAGAGGCAGGCTGATCTCTGAATTCAGGGCCAGCCTGGTCTACAGAAGGAGTTCCAGGACAGCCAGGGCTACACAGAGAGGCCCTGTCTTTGGGGGGGGGGTCGCAGAATGCTCAAGTTTACAAATTTACAGCTAACACTTAAGTGGTTATGACACGCACACCTCATCTTTCAGAACTGATCTGGTTACACAGTGAATTCTCAAACCTGCCAGTCTCAGATAATAGGGTATACATATAAAACAAAATGAGGGACTTAATTTCTGTTTGTTTGTCTTTTTTGTTTAAGGAGATCTTGCAACGTTTTATTAAAGGAAAGCTTTTCTGGTTTACTCTTACCAGTCTGTTCCAGCATGCTTCTAATAATATCAGACTCACCCGGGTCACTGATAGCCAGTATGCATACTCTGTACTATTTTCCTCATGCTGCACCCAATTCAAAATTATTGTCACTGTGATGACAGACACCAGTTTTAGCCACCATGGCACAGTCTACTATTTCAAACTTCCTCAAAGCTGGGCAGCTGTTGGCGAGGATAAGCAACTTCGCTTTCCCTTTTCCAGTCATCTTCAGAGTCTGTTTGTACCCCAGCACACGCTTTCCACTTTTCATACCCAGCTGGAGCCTTGAGTTGATGGACTCCAGAGACTTTTTCGTCTTCTTCGCAGCCACCATCTTCCTGCCTTAGGTACGGGATGGCAGGGGGATGAGAAAAGCTCTTTTTGCATTTTAAACATACTATCTTTAAATCATTGAATCCAAGGACTGAGTGGGATGAGCTTGGAATATCTTTTGTGACATAAAGTAAGGAGATGTTCCAACAGTGATAAAGAGATCAAAACAAAACAAAAAAACGAAACCAGAAACCAACTTGAAGAAACTTCCACTGACCAAATTGGGAAATTCTGAACATTAAAATAAATACAAATGGGCCTTCAGGATCGGGTGTGGGGAGGGACAGAAGGGAGGGGCATGAGAATTATTGGAAATCTGCAACTGATAGGAGTGGGAGGTGGAGAGGCATCTCCAGGACAAGACAGAGACCTGGAATATGGGAGGCACCCAAAAATCAATGGGGGTATCATTAGCTGTGACTCACAGTACTAGGGATATAGAACCTGAAGATGTCACTTCTGTAGCCAGGCAGGAACCCCAGGGGAGCAATAGGACATCACCCAAAATCATCCTGTCTATAGGAAATACAGAGACAGGGGATGGGGCAGACACTAAGGGAATGACCAAACAATAACCCGCTCAATTTGAGACCCATCCCATGGGCAAGCACCAATTCTTGACACTATTAATGATACTGTTGTGCCTGCAGACCAGAGTCTAGCATGGCTGTCCTCTGGGAGGTTCCACCCAGCAGCTGACTCACAGATGCAGACACCCACAGCCAAGCAGTGGATGGAGCTTGGGGAAGAATAAGAGGAAAGATTTCGGGCCTGGAAGGGAATAGAAACTCCACAGAAGACCAACACAGTCAACTAACTTGGACCCTTACGGCTGAATCACCAACCACAGAACATACATGGGCTGTGCCTAGGTTCTCCCACACATATGTAACAGATGTGCACCTTGGCCTTCATGTGGGTCCCGAACAACTGGAGCAGGGGCTCTCCCAAAAGCTGTTGCCTGTCTGTGGGATGTGTTCTTCTAGCTGGGCTGCCTTGTCTGGCCTCAGTGGGAAAGGATGCACCTAGCCTCACAGAGACTTGATGGACTAGGCTGGGGGGAATCCCTTGGGAGCCCCCACCTACTCAGAGGAGAGGAGGGAACATGGGGGAAAAGATTGTGGGAGGGGGGTGACCAAGAAAAGGGCAATGAGTGGGATATAAAGTGAATACGTTTAAAAATAAAATAAATAATAAATAAATAAAATAAAATATAAATGGAAGAGTTGGAGGACCGGCTCAGGAATTAAAAGCAGTTGCTGCTCTCCTAGTGGACCTGGATTCAGTTCCCAGCACTGACACGGTGTCTCACAGTGGTTTGAAATTCCAGTTCCAAAGGATATAATGCCCTTTTGTAGCTTCTACAGTTACTAGATACATGTGGTACACAGACATACAGGCAAAATACTCCATACACTTGAAATAATATTATGCTTTAGTTAATAAATAAATAAATAAATGCAAACAGGGTTGAAAAGATGACTCGGTGGTTAAAATGGTTATTGTTCTTGCAGGGGACCCAGGTTGGGGTTTCAGCATTCACACGGCAGGTTACAACCACCTCTTAATTTCAGTTCTGGGGGATCTGACACTTCTTCTGACCTCTGCCCACTCCTGCATGCATATGATATGTATACATACATTTAAGCACACACACAGACTCATATAAAATAAAAACTATTTTTAAATAAACAAAGGGAAAGGCTGGGAAGGTGGCTGCTGGATAAGAGTGATTTTAACAAAAGATGCCCCAACATACAACAAAGACACGTGCTCCACCATGTTCATAGCAGCCTTATTTATAATAGCCAGAAACTGGAAACAACCCAGATGCCCTTCAACAGAGGAATGGATACAGAAAATGTGGTACATCTACACAATGGAATATTACTCAGCTATCAAAAACAATGACTTTATGAAATTCATAGGCAAATGGATGGAACTGGAAAATATCATCCTGAGTGAGGTAACCCAATCACAGAAAAACACACTTGGTATGCACTCATTGATAAGTGGCTATTACCCCCAAAGCTCAAATTACCCAAGATGCGATCCACAGACCAAAGGAAGTTCAGGAAGAAGGATGACCAAAATGCAGATGCTCCCACTCATTCTTAAAAGGGGGAAAAAATATCCATAGGAGGGGATATGGAAGCAAAGTTTAGAGCAGCGACTCAAGGAACAGCCATTCAGAGCCTGCCCCACATGTGGCACATATACATATACATATATATATATATATACATATATATATATATATTCACCAAAACTAGATAGGATTGATGAAGCTAAAAAATGCATGCTGAAAGGGACTGGATATAGATCTCTCCTGAGAGACATATCCAGAGCATGTCCAATACAGAGGTCAATGCTAGCAGCAAACCAGTGAACTGAGAACAGGACCCCGTGGAGGAAATTAGAGGAAGGATTGAAAGAGCTGCAGGAGCTTGGAGCTTGCAACCCCATGAAAACAACACTGCCAACCAATCAGAGCTTCCAGGGACTAAACCACTACCCAAAGACTATACATGGACTGACCCAGGGCTCCAACTGCATATGTAGCAGAGAATAGCCTTGTTGGGGCACCAGGGGAAGGGGAAGACCTTGATACTGCCAAGGTTGGACCCCCAGTGCAAGGGAATATGGGGGGGCAGTAAGGGAGATATATAGGGGGAATACCCGTATGGGGGAGGGGAAGGGGAGGGAATGGGTACTTATGGACAGGAAACCTGGAAGGGGAATAACATTTGAAATGTAAGTAAAGAAATATATCTAATAAAAAATTTAAAAGGAGTGATTTTAATCTCCAACCCCTACATAAAAAAACTGGGCTCACACTCAGAACCCTAGTGCTGTGGTTGGCAGAGACAAGGACATTGCTATGGCCTGATGCCCACCAATCTAGCTCTAGATTCAGTAAGAATCTACAGAAAGAAAGAAAGAAAGAAAGAAAGAAAGAAAGAAAGAAAGAAAGAAAGAAAGAAAGGAAGGAAGGAAGGAAGGAAGGAAGGAAGGAAGGAAGAAAGAAAGAAAGGAAGGAAGGAAGAAATGGTGAAGCAGGATACCTGACATCCCCCTCTGACCTCCGTGTGTGTGTGTGTGTGTGTGTGTGTGTGTGTGTGTGTGTGTGTGCGCGCGCACATACAAGCAGAAAAATAAGCAGTAGTGTTTTATAATCCATGGAATAAGTTGAAAACCATGGCAACCATCATAGTGGTGACTACTTCAGGCAAGAAACATCAGTGGCTCTAGCAAGAGACAGGTTGATAAAGAAAGAGGCATTCAGGGGATCTCAAGGTATCTCCTCACAGGATACATATTAACTACAGTGAGAATGAAGAGCAGCGTTGCAGTAGAGACAGGGGCCAGCCTACGTGGTTAAAGTACAGCAACCAAGGGCTGGAGAGATGGCTTAGCGGTTAAGAGCACTGACTACTCTTCCAGAGGTCCTGAGTTCAAATCCCAGCAACCACATGGTGGCTCATAACCATCTGTACTCTTCTGGTGTGTCTGAAGAAAGCTACAGTGTACTTATATATAATAAATAAAGAAATCTTTAAAGAAAAAAAAAGTACAGCAACCAAATAGCCACACTGTGCCACTCCAGCCACAATAGGTTAGAGCAGAGCGCACCATAAAGAAACAGGGCGAGAGCAGAGAGGGCGTCTGTGAAATGCATGCCTTACAATCTTCATTCGTGTCAAGCTCATGGAAGTCCAGGATAAGCTGAGGATCTGTTTCAAGCTGAAAGAAACTAGAGAGACATGGAATCTGGATGCTACACATGAACTTGACCTGGACCCTCAGCGATCAAGAGCATCACTGAAACAGTTAACCTTAGTGGGAGCTGTCTGTGAAGGATACGCCAGGGTTCTGCTGTGCCCTGTATTTCAAATGTCCCTCATCAGTTCACATGTGTGAATACTTGGCTTGCAGGTGATGGATTTGTTTCGGGAGGTCATGAAACCTTTGAGGGGTGGAGCCTCACTAAAGGAAGTGGGTCACTGAAGACGGACCATGAGATCTTAAAACTCAGCCCCCTTTTCCCTGTTTATTTTCCACCATGAGGTGAGGAGGTAAAGAATCCCAATGGTACAACCCCTATCACCACACCTTCCCCACCATGCTCAACTGTATCTCAAACCGAGAGCCAAAATAAACCCTCCCTCCCTTAAGCTGTATTCAGGATAGGGTTTGATCAAAGCAACAAGAAAAAAATGTAATATTATCCCTAGAACTTGGGGGGTTTGAAGCTATTTCAAAGAACGAGGAATGCAGCTCGATGGTGTAGTGTTTGACATGCATGAGACCCTGGCTTTCATCCCAGAACTGTTTATTTTGAAAGCCTCTTTTCTTTAGGCCCCGTGTTCACTATTCTAGAAAAGGAGACCACCTCCTTTTACATGCCACTTTCGATATTGCTGTATATGAGATATGCTTCTATTTTTCCATTCCACAGACAAGCCTAACTATGAGGGAGAACGGCATTTGGCACGAGGAATATTTACTTCTTTGGACAACATAGCATCAATAAATGTTTACATAAGCCAAGGTTGGGAATTCAGGCTTTTACATGCAAAGATGTGTAAGTTAGCTCGTCGTTTGGAAAATACAAATCAAAGCCAGAATGAGGTATTTGCTCTGCCCCATTGTGATGGTTAGAATAGCAATACACAGGCAGAAAGTGCTGTCAGACATGTGGAGGAGATGGATCCTCTGTGCACTGCTGATAGAAATGTACATGGAGCAGATATCACAAAAAACATGTGGAGGTCCTAATTAGGAAGGAAGGAAGGAAGGAAGGAAGGAAGGAAGGAAGGGAAGGGAAGGAGGGAGGGAGGGAGGAAGGAAGGAAAAAAGAAAGAGAGAGAAAGGAAAATAGATAGGTTACTATATGACACAAAAATGCCCACTTCCAAGCAAATATTTCAAAAGTCAAGACAGGTATTTAGAGATTTGTGGACCAAGATTCAGAGCAGTAGCATTCACAACTAAAGGATGCACAGCCCCCAAGGATCCATCAGTGATGAACAGGCAAAACAAACAAAACAGCATCCAGTGGGAACGATGGAATGCAAGGTAGCCCTTAAAGAGAAATTTTGGCAGGTCCCGTAAGAGGTAGTATTTTTCCACCAGCCTCAGACAGCCCCTCCCATCCAGGAGGGAATGTGCCAATCTCATCTGGGGCAGTTCTTGGAGGTCGTCTCTGGGAGCCCTCACAGCAGGACTATCTCAACCTTATCTAAAGAAATGCATTTCAAGGACCCGCCCTGCTTTGTAGCAATCTAAGAGTCAGACTGAGTTCAACAATGCCCCCATATGCCCAATCTCCATCGCTGTAACCTGCCCTTTGAGGAATGTATAAAACCGTACTAACAGATTGTTCGGGGTCGCCTCTCCTCTTGAAGTAGGCGGACCCCAGCTTGCTGGAAATAATTATCCTCGTGCTATTGCATTGGTCTCTGGTCTCACGGCTCATTCCTGGGAGTCTCCTGGTAATTAAGACTCAGGTCGAGTCTTACAATCCTACAACATGGACAAACAAACCTTGAAGACATTCCATTAAATGAAATAAGCCAGTCACAAAAGAAAAAGTTGGGCATGGTATCGCACTGTTTCAATATCAACACTAAGGAGGCCGAAGCAGGCAGATTTCTGTGAGTTCAAGGCCAGCCATGTCCACATAGTGAACTCCAGGACTACCAGGAATATACAGTGAGATCCTGTTTATAAATAAGTAAGTAAATAAATCCAGCTTGGTCTCGTTCCATCAACATGAGATATCTGGAAGAGCCAAGTTTATAGAGGCAGAAGGTCAGGGACTCCTGGGAGGGAAAGTGGGGAGGCATCATTTAATGGGTAAATGATTCTAAAAATGATTAGTGTAGGTACTTTGAAAACATTACAGCTGTACTTAATTCCACAGAATTACCCACTTTAAAAGGCTAGAATGGTAAATT
Organism: Rattus rattus; assembly: GCF_011064425.1. NCBI lineage: Eukaryota > Metazoa > Chordata > Mammalia > Rodentia > Muridae > Rattus > Rattus rattus. The sequence goes on from NC_046162.1 coordinate 31,366,121, forward strand.
TTATAGTATCTGTATTTTACCACAATTTTTATTTTAATTTCATTATAACTGTGAGGTCAAACCTGAATTCAACTTCTAATTCTGCCACTGTTGAGCTATTGTGATCCTAGACAACTATTTCATTTTTCTGGCCCTCGGATTTATTTTTTAGTTTATTTTATCAGATTATGTGTATGTGGGGTTTTGCTCTCATGCATGTTTGTGCACCACTGCATGCCGGGTACCAAGGGAGGGCAGATTGAATGCCCTGTTACTGGATTCACAGACAGTTATGAGCTACCATGTGGATGCTGGGAGTCAAACCCAGGTCCTCTAGAAAAGCAACCAGTGCTCTTAACCACTAGACCTTCTCTCCTGACCCAGGTTTCTGGGTAAGAAAGCAGAGACCTGATTCAAGTCTCTAAAACAGGATGATTATGAGGAGGGAAATGCATAGCAAGCACAAAGCCTAGTACAGACTGGGTGTACTAGTGACCACACTGTAACAGTTGTAACACTTGTAACAGTTTAACACTTGTAACAGTGTAACACTTGTAACAGTGTAACAGTGACCACATTGTAACAGTGTAACAGGGACCACACCCGCAAGACTATAAAAGCACAAAGCACAAAGCAGTTCAGGTGTGAACTACATCAGGTGTTCTGGTGTGGTTTTATAGGCCAAGAAGAGGTGTGTAGACTTTATCCCAAAGCCTATAGAAAGCCGCCAGAGTCATTTGAGTACGCAGTAGAATAGTACAGAATAAGAGAGAAAGACACAAAAACTAAGCTCAGGATTCTGGGACAGAGATGCCTACGAATTTCACTAAGCCATGGCCTTTTTGCCCATTGCAGAAACAATTAGCATATTGGCCCAAGGGCAGATAAGTTAACAAAAGGAGACTGCAGAACACAGACTGTAACACAGAAAAGGCCTGGCCAAGGAAGGCCAAGCATGAACTCCCAAAAGACTGTTCTGTCTTCCCCTTCCATTTTAGACACCATGTGGGGTGTCCAGGGGCTTACCTAAGGTGTCCC